>NW_009713087.1:172759-281116 GCF_000703405.1 Apaloderma vittatum | reverse complement strand
TCCGGACACTTCAGCAGATCGGCCCCGGCTGCGTGAGCCTCGAGAGGGCGCCTTTAAAAGTACAAATGCAAATAATTGTAACAGTATATACTTAGTTTTGGTTTGTTTTTCCTGTGTGGAGCAGGTATTATATTGCACAACAGTGATTATGTGGCCTAAGTTTTAGCTGTGGCTTCACACCCCCCTCCGATCCGGCCGTAGGAAGAGCGATAGAAGGCGGCGTTCTCCCAGCCCTGCACCGCCACAAAATCACTGAGGCTAGAAAAGACCTCTGAGATCGTCAGGTCCAGCCACCAACTCCGGAGAGTTCCCTGGGAGGAAGCAGGGAGCTGGGAAGGGAAGGGAAGGGAAGGGAGAGCCCCCGCAGTTCTGTGCGGACCAGATAAGAATTCCTACCTGTTGGAGGGATTAATCCCAGCATTTGTGTTTCCTCATAAAGATAATTAGATGGTCTTGCTGATTTTATTTATTTTAGTCCTTAAGTGTACTTAAGGGCTAAAAACAGTTAAAGAAATCTGCATTAACTAGCCTCCTCTTACTGGAGCTCAAGTTAACATATTCCTGTTCTGTTTCTTCCCAGCTGGCATGAATGTCCTGTTCATAGTTGTGGATGATCTCCGTCCTGTTTTGGGCTGTTACGGAGATAAGCTTGTGAAATCTCCAAACATTGATCAACTTGCTTCTCAAAGTGTTGTGTTCAGCGATGCGTATGCACAGGTGAGATAATTAGCTGAAGAAAGGGCAAAAGAAATACTGGTTTTATCACAGCAGGTGTCAGCCAGGCCATTGAAAAAAGCAAGTGTTTATCAGCCTGAGTGTTTTCAGTAGAAAATAAATGGTTGGGCTGGACTGTACTGTAGGAACCTATCTTTACTAAGGTGAGAAAAATGAAAACAGGGTGTTTGAATGATATTTGTGTAGTCCTTGGAGCCTTTGGGCTTTCATCAGTACAGTCCATCTGCTACTTCTTAATTCTGTGTGTGAGCTACTAGATTCCAAAAGTGCCGTCTTTAAGGTAACCTGAAGGGGGTTTTTGTTTGTTCTTTTTTTTCGGTGCTACTAGCTGCATAACCAACTCTTTTAATGCTTAGGAATTAGTTATTTGAGGGGAGATTATAGATAGAAAAAATGCGTATCTTGCTAAAAGCTTGCAGTTAGGAATTGATAATAAGTGTGCTGTTGATATGAAGCACTAACTGCAGTTCCTGAGCCTTTGGATGTTTTTCCCAGCTACACCTAAGTCAGTTCTTCTGTGTGTTTTACTTTTTGTTCTGGATCAATTCTCTTTTTGCCTGGCTCTCTCCGCAGCAAGCTGTGTGTGCTCCCAGTAGAGTGTCATTTCTTACTGGACGCAGACCTGATACTACCCGGCTGTATGATTTCTACTCCTACTGGAGGGTACATGCAGGAAACTATTCCACGATGCCCCAGTATTTCAAGGAGAATGGCTACGTGACGCTATCTGTGGGGAAAGTTTTTCATCCTGGTATGGTGTATATACACGTGTTTCATGATAGGTTGTCTGTCTGGATCAGGAGGGATGGAATATACAAGTAATGCTGCCAATTAAGTAGGGAAATTAGTTTACTAGTTAAAAAGCAATAATACTACTGAGTTGAAAAATACTGTAATTCTGTCCCTGGTTTTGGTAGTTCTTTACTCCACAACTAAACTTGTGTGAATATGTGAACTTCCATTTGATAGCAGAGCTAAATAAGGACGATCATGAAGATCTGAGGGTTTTTGGTGGTGACGTTTTGTTGGGTTTTTTTGCTGTTGCATCAAGTAAGGTTCTTAGAGGCATGAGTCTCCCTTACCAGTAAAAGGTGTAGTTCAGGGAAAAATGGCTGTCTTAAATTTTTTTTACTTTTATTTCTTGTTTGTCTTTTTCTCTCTTGTCAAAGATAGTTTGAAGTGTTTCTTCACTTAGCATATTTTAAAAAAAAAACAACCCTGAAAACAAGTTAAACTTGTTTTGAGCTCTTCCCAGTTCAGTGAACTATTAAAGCGTTTCTAATGTCTTTAACCTTTTCAGGGGTTTCATCCAATTACAGTGATGACTATCCGTACAGTTGGTCCATTCCACCCTTTCATCCTTCAGCTGAGAAGTACGAAAACGATAAGGTAAGCGTGATTTGTGGAGCCCTAACACTATCATCTGATCCAGTTTACTAGAATGTTTTTTACTCTAAAGTGTGGCCGAAAGGAGTCTGTTTTATGTTTGTGCAAATGTTGCAATAGCACCACGTGCTGGAGTCTGTGCACTGCAAAGCTACTGCAAAGCTCCAGCCATGTGGCTACAGCCAGTCTTGGTAATGCTCTTGCATTTGCTACTGAAAAAGTCTGATTTTAACGACAACAGTGTTTGCACCCATGACGTAATTTTCTTTATGTTCATTTAGCAGCTTTCTGAACACCCTGCTGAGGCTACTTTTTCTTGGCAATTGTTTAGACTAATTCATTTTTCTTCACTGATTATACATCTGCCATTGCTGACATTGCTCAGGACCTGTCAGTAGTTTCCAGGCAGCTTTCTATGAACTCTTGGGATCAGAAGGAGTAAAAATGTATGTATATAGTGTAACTGAATTCTGCCTTTTTGCCAATAGGTCAGGGATTCTGTTCATCACAGAAGCTGTGTGTTTTCCCATATGACTATGTTGAATCTTTTGCCCAGCTTTAGAGAGGATTCTGCTTTTCCATAAGATTGGAAGTTGCATTCCATAACTCCTGAAGCTGTCTGCTCAGTCATCAGTGTAGTGTGCACCTTTAGTGTTCATAGACATTGTGAAATTCTCTTCTGTATCCAGTCTGCAGCCTTTTATTGGTAGAAAGACTGAGAAACAAATCGGTTTGAAAGTTATGAAACGGAGGATTTCTTCCTTTCCTTTTTTTGTGTGTTTTTTTTTGTTTGTTTGCTTCTTAAAGACTTGTAGGGGAAAAGATGGAAAACTTTATGCTAACTTGGTGTGCCCGGTGAACGTGACAGAAATGCCCGGTGGTACTCTGCCTGATATCCAGAGCACTGAAGAGGCCATACGCTTACTGAATGTTATGAAAACCAACAAGCAAAAATTCTTCCTGGCTGTCGGTTACCACAAACCACATATCCCACTGAGGTACCCGCAGGTGAGGAAACTGGAGCCTGCAGGGATAGGAACTTAGACAAGCGTTCCTTTTGCTTTTTGAAGCTGTTGCCACAAATGCTTTATTGCTGTTGTTACTGGCAAGCAAGCCAAAAGCCAGCCTTGATTTGGTGTAACTTCAGCAGTCACCTGTGTTGCATTTCAGAGTGTTTAATGAGAGAAAGTTGTGACCAGTAAGCCAAAAGCTGGGGCTTCCACCGCTGTACGAGTGACTGCTAGTGCGTGGAAATAGTGTTCAGCTTGATGGAGTGTGGCAGAATGAGGCCTTACAGGAACTTGTACTCCATTCCCTGTTTGAGTTGGTGGCAAAACTCCTGCTCGTTTCAGAGGAAGTGATATTCGACCTTTTCTTTCAGTGTTGCTTTGAGATACAGGAGGCTGCTTTTGGGTACTTACTGTCTCAGTATTTTTCAGGAGTGGGTTGGGGCTGACTAGCATAGTACTGCTGCCTTTTACACTCTGGGGAAGGGTGGTGAAGCCTTGTAAACTGTGAGAATGTTAGAGGGTCATGCAAAGAGAAATGGTTGCTGCTGTACCACACTGAGTTTACAGTAGACCTTTGATGCAAGGGCAGTCTTTATTTGTGTTTGTGTTGTGAAGGAATTTCTCAAGTTGTACCCCCTGGAAAACATCACATTAGCCCCAGATCCCTGGGTGCCTGAGAAACTACCTCCCGTGGCGTACAACCCCTGGATGGATATCAGACAGAGGGACGATGTGGCAGCATTAAACGTTAGCTTCCCTTACGGACCACTTCCAGATGACTTCCAGGTAAGTTGTCTGTACAGTGCACTGAAGTCAAATTGCCTTAACTTGTTCAAATGCAAGGAAAGAGTCAGCTGCTCTTAGATGTTCCCAGGTATTCAGCAGCTGGCAGTTTGCAGATGTGATGAGTTCCCTGCCTTACATACCGTCACCCCAGCTTTGTAGGCCAACCTTCACTGTAAGTGCAGCCAGGCTAGTGGGACCAGGGAGGAAGAGGTCGGCCCTCAGCCAGCAATGGTAGCATGTGCTCCTGGTTCATGGTGTCCCAATGTTGTATTTGTTTTCATTATCTGAGTATGTTCATCTCTTTGAAGCCAGCACTCTTCGTATCTTCTTTGACAAGATTCTCCTTGACTTACTGGTGCTTATGCCAAAATACATAACGTGCACTGGGCCAGACCCTGAGAGAAGCAGGACTGACTGGTTTGCAGCATCTTGCTTGGAAGAACTTCTGGAAGATAGATCAAATTTTCTAAGTGCCCTCTTCTTGGTTACATTTCCTGGGATGTTGATCAGGCTACAGACCCTTAAAAACTAAAGCTTTACAAGTAAAATCCTTTAGTTCCTTTGCTTACACAGCCACCTGCTGGTTTTCCTGTGTGTGTGTGTCTGGGGAAAAACTAACTTTTTTTTCCACCCCTCTCCCTTGCGTTCTCAACTTGCAGCGGCAGATTCGTCAGAGCTATTATGCAGCAGTTTCTTACCTGGACACACAAGTTGGCCTGCTCTTGAATGCTTTGGATGATGTAGGACTCTCAAATAGCACAATAGTAGTTTTTACTGGTGATCACGGTAAGCACTTGGATCTTTCTCCATCTTGTTGTTAATAACTTAATCGTGCAACTCGCTGCTGTCATATTAATCAAATGTGTGTTTAAACAATGTACAGCAGAGCTACCGTGCCTTGTTTATCTGGTTAGTCTGTGTCTAGGCCCTCACTTTAATCAGGTTAGGGGTTTGCTAGTGAGAGGTGAGGCTGTCTGCCCGGATGCTGGGCTGAGCTTGCTGTATTCCCACCTCCTATTCAAGGACTGACTCTTGCTGGGGTCAGTGCTGTGAAGGAATAGTGACTGCTCCTCCCCCTCAGAGTTTGTAGGGAGCCATCTGGTACAGTGGGTGACAGGCTTTCCTCATTAACTGCTGAAGTGTGTTTTCTTGCAACTGTCTTTGCTGCTTACAGAGCATCTAAACTGATAGCAGTATGGCTCTCCCCTCATAATTGAGGTCTTGCATGCTCTGGATCCTGGTGGTAAAAAGAGATGAATTTGAGTTATAGGACAAATACTTAAGGCATGTAATGTTTCAATACTTTAATATTAAAATAACCCCCCATGATCCCTTAAATTGGGGGATGGCTTAGCTGACTTAAAACATTTAGGATATGGCTTAACTAAATCAATTTAAAATCATGTATTCAGTTAATTTGGGTTGATTTCTGTGAGTATGTATGCATAAAAAGCCTGTATGCGTTCTAGAGCAGTGGGATTAATACTTCTGGCACTAAAGTGACTCTAGATATTCCTTCTGACTTGCTGCTTTGACTTGGACTTTCTGTTGTTAACTGAATTTGTCTTTTCCATGTTGTGATTAGGTATAAACAGTTGATGTTCCCAGTACCCTGGCTGGGAAAGTGATCCAAAAAAATCACGTGTTAAATTGCTTCATAGAGCTGCTTTGTCTTCCCCCAAAGTGAAGTTGGCAATAAATCTACCTGGAAGGAAGTTATGTTGGCATCTCTTCCAAGAGGAAGAGGAGAGCTAAAGAGTTTTGATCTCTATTGCTTCCTCAGGGGTGACATCCTGGTACAGCAGTCTGGTGTAGAAAGCGGCCTTGGCTCCAAGAGGTGTTCAGTTATAGTGTTAACAGGAGTATTGGAGAGCTGGCAGCTGCCCAAAACTTAAATGAGTATTTTGTTGAATTGTTCTGGAGATTATTGCAGGCACTGGGATGCACCTCACTTTCCCTCTTCTCCTGTTTAAATGCTGATTCCTAATTCTAGAAATTAGGGGGAATTCTAGGGGATCTAGTTCTAGGGGAAATAAGGAAAGGCATAAATGTTTCCTTATTAAAAGAGCATGAAGTTGCAATATTTAGGTGGCCCTTAAAATAGATTTCATGTTAGAGAAAAAAATTGTTGTATTTAAATACAGATTGTTATTTGTCTTTTAATAAAACCTTGGTAACAGACTAGTGGCCTGAACAGCCAGAGTCAATTTACAGTGAGAAGGAAATGACTACTAGATTTTAACCCAGTATCTGGTCTGAATTGTGTTCTTCGTTATCTAGGATGGTCCCTGGGAGAACACGGTGAATGGGCAAAATACAGCAATTTTGATGTTGCTACCCGTGTGCCGCTGATGTTTTACGTACCAGGAATGACAACGTCCTCTGTTAGTCAAGGAGCGAGGGTCTTCCCCTACCTTGACCCTTTTAGCCATGTTTTAGGCTTGGTACCTCAAGGTAAATTTCCAGCATCTCGTTTTTGTTTGCAGTGGATACATGTAAAGGAGAGATGGTGATGTAAGATAATGCTTTGCTTACAGGCAGCTTGAGTCGGTGTCATTAACTGGACTTCTTGTACTGATGAGGAACAAGGTGATGAAGGGAATCCTTGGCCACAAACTTTTGCTTTGATTAGATCTGCTTTAGCGGAAACAGCTAGATGTCTGCATTAACACAGCAGGCGATTTATTTTTGTGTGGTGTAGATGCCTAAGAGGATACTTGACCTACCTTTTGTAGTGGTGGCTGCTGTCTTTCCAACAGTGATTAATAAACATTCTCTGTTTAGCATTTATACTTAGAACAGTGGCGTTGGAAACTGCTTTGATAGAGGCACTCACGTGTTAAATTATTGCCACTGGAATTTACTTTGTCTTTCTGAAGAGTTCTTTTCCAGATAATGAATATTACTGTCCCAAAAGCTGCACATTTGAGAAACACAAGTGCAAAAATTTTCTTGCTAAAAATCCATCATAAATGCAGAGACCGGCATCTTCAGCGCTAACTGCCACACCTTAATTGCCTTGATTTTCTTACCCACAAATCCAGTACAAAGCACTTTCAACAGAACACCAACTTTTAATTATCAGAGTAAGCTTCTAAAGATTTCTTCCAGTGTCTGTCAAACCATTGTGTTCCTTAACTTGTATTTTGATATTTCCTCTAGGGCGAAGCAAAAAAGTGGTTGAGCTTGTGTCCCTGTTTTCAACACTTGCTGAACTTGCTGGCCTGCAAGTTCCTCCTGTGTGCCCAGAGACTTCATTTCATGTTGCGCTCTGCACTGAGGGCACAAGCATAGTCCGATATTTTAATGCCTCGGAAGAGAAGGTGGAGGAAGAGAAGCATGAGTGTGATGACTCTTACAGGTGTTTTAATGAAGAACCTGTTGCTTTCAGCCAATATCCCCGGCCTGCAGACACTCCTCAGTGGAACTCTGACAAGCCAAAGCTTAAAGACATCAGAGTCATGGGTTATTCCATGCGTACAATTTATTACAGGTATACCGTATGGGTTCGCTTTAATCCTAACAACTTCACTGCTGATTTTGAGGATGTCCATGCAGGAGAGTTGTACGTGGTGAAGACTGATCCAAACCAGGATCATAACATCTATAATAATACCTCACACGGTTATTTTTTCAAAAAAATTGTTGGCTTCCTGAAGCACTAGGGTTCCAAAACTTCTCTCTGTGTGTTCTTGCAGCCAAAGTAATGCTTCTTTCTTTTCTGTACAGAAACACTTAGACTGAATTAAAATCCTCTTTTACAGCCCTTATTACACTCAGTGAACTTTGTGTTTTCAAAGCACAAGCTTCCAACACTTCTGAAAAGGGCACATGATGTGCGCAGGCCCATCAGATGAAACGTCTCTGTGCACTTCTGTAATGACTAAAGAATTAAAATGATTATCTGTGCTGAAATTGGTGGTGTGAAAGGTGGAAAAAGAGAAACCTCTGTGTCAGAAAGGCTGTGCGGAGCCTGCATTTCACTAAACAGGTCCTGGCTGCTTTACCTGGAGTCTTGGGCCTGGAGTGATCAAGGAGACATCTGGCAGTAGTAGAGGACTGAGGTGTCTGCTGTTATCAACCTTACCTCTGACTAGAGCTGGAAGAGGAACTTCGGGTGTTTAATTCAAAATTTAATTATTTTAAATAATTAATAATTTGGAGATTCATGCTGCTTATCTTACAGAAGAGGATCTGAATTTTTAATTAATGCATATGAAGTAAGTGCTTCCATCACTGAAACGCTAAACAAGGCTCAGGGCTTAAGGTAACACCAGCGCGCTCTTGCTGCAAGCTGGGCCAGGACTGGTGCGAAGGTTCTACTTGTATTCTTGGGAACAGAATTAAGACTCAAAATGGAGTCAAGTGCTTAAGAGCTTTATTTGCCTGATAACCAGTATATGAGTGCAAAAGAGAGAAAAAGAGGAAGGAAAACAAAATAAGTTAGTGGTTATAGCTACCACCACGAAGCTGAGGAGCTCTGTCTGCAAAGAAAAGATGATGGAAGAACCGAGGTTGAGCTGGAGAAGAGTCGGGCTGGGAGGAAGACAAGAAGAGCCAAGAACAGTAGAGGAAAACCAGCATGAAGTAGTCCTTTCTTCCAGTTTTATTGTGTCATCTCAAGACATATTTATGCTTCTTCTGAGATTTCTTTGCATATTCCATGAGCTGATTTGCTTAACTCCACCTCCCTCCAGCGATGGTACCCACACCCAATACTGTCACTGGAGGGTCTGGAGAAGTAGGCCCCGGGTCTGGGCGCATGCGTGGAGGCTAGCTTGAGTTTCTTTAGATTCAGTTTTCCAGAACTCGCTTCATGCTCAGGTCTGTACAGTGACAGGAAACCTTTAGCAGTTGCTCCATTGTAATGCCTGTGGTTTCTTCATTGGTTTCGTTTCGGCAATTTTGAGGCAAGAGACCGACACAGTCTCTTACAGCTCTTCTGTGGCTTTTTATGAGGGTTGGTCTAGTGAGGCCACACAGGTGAAGAGGTGGAAACCTTTTAAGTGTTGTAGCTTGCTAGCTGCTGAACTGCTCAACGTACTTGAGGATTATCAAGTCCAGTGACAGAAACTTGAATATTTGCATTTAGGTGTTAATTGGGGCCTGAAAGTCTTGGTTTCGGATTAGGATAACTAAAAGCCTCCCATGCAGTTTTAAGTTTTTGGTGTGGTGTTAGAAGCACAGGATGTGGTGCACTATTTGTCCTAAGCTATGCTGTTAAGTAAATTTCCATATGGCCAAATGGGAGCCTCTGTCTGAGAATAATGTTTTTGCAGTATATTTTATTTATGCTCACAGCCACAAGGTGCACCTTGTGTGACGGCAGTAACTTGTGTTGTGTTCTGTCAGTCTGCTGGATTTTTTCAATTCCATCTTTGTAATAGAGACTCTCGGAATTTTTACTTTAACAGGTAAGAGCTTGTTCAGAAAGTGCTAATTCCTGCCTACCTTCTTCAATGAACTTCTCCAAATCCTACTAAAAGAAGCCAGTCATTACTTGTCTTCCTCAGATAAATTGACTTTAATATCCTAGAGAAGCCACAGACATAACTTTATTTCATTATAAACCATGTGACAGTCTTATTCCTAATTAATGTAGAGCTACCCACTATGAATCTGATTCTCTCTTAGAAGATAGTGGTTATTTAGTGCCTTAAACTCAATTAGAAGAATATATTTCTTTTGAACTTGTCATTTGTTTTACTCAGCCCAAGATGCTTTGTGTTCTGCAGCATTATTATTCCTGATGAAAACATATTTTTCCCTCTTTTATGCATGTATACTTAGATCCTCAGCTGGTGTGAAACACTACATTTGCATGTAGCAGATTCAATGCAGCTACACCAATTTCACACTGGTTGAAGGGGTGTTTTATTGAGAACGGTGCCAGGCAGAGATTTGGAGTCTACAGCTAGAGCTAATTATATCTCTGACACACTTCCCTTCAAAGGTAAATCAAATATTGAGAAAGTTGTTTTGAGGAGGAATATATTGAAGTGTTAAAGATTAATCTAAATCTCTGATGTGGTGCTAGGTCAGTAATACAATGTACCTTTAATATTGATCTGGCAAATGGGTATTATCCTACGCTTGGCTACCTGAGCTTTGTAGCTTTGTGTTTTGTTCTGTTAAAACAGCTGTAAAAAAAAAACACCACAAAACCATAGTTTTTTTGGGGACTTGATTTATCTACATTCTATAATTAGTGGGCCAGTTAACTCAGTGGGTTGAGCGCCGTGCTGGTAACACGCAGGTTCGATTCCTGTTCGGTCCCCATGTGTTGCCTGATCTAGTCGAGAGGTGGCGTCCCTGCCCATGACAGGGAGGTTGGATTAAAATGATCTCTGAGGTCCCTTCCAGCCTAGGCCATTCTATGATTCTGTGATTTTTAAGAATTTGCATGAAAACATTCTTCTACACACCCTGCCTTAAGGCTCCCATAACTTCAGGCAATTTTAATTTTTCAAGTCCCGGTGCTAGGTGATGAGTGTTTTTTCCTTAAGTCGTTTTCTTTATATTGGAAGCAAAAAGCTGCCCTTGACCTTCCATAATCAAAATCCAGTAATCTTTTGGGGAGACATGAAGCAGAATTGTCTCTGACAGCCAGTGTATCAAGTCTGGTATCCACGTGCTCAGGACAAGGACATGCTTGAATAATTGCACAAGTCACTGAGCAGGACTGCCATCCACCTTGCCAGCCCTTGGCTTCTGCCTGCTGCTGAGCTGAGGTGTAACGTTTTTGAGGATGAGTGAGGCATGGCATCAGTAAAAACCAGCTTTTCTTGCAAGTGCTATGTGGGTTAGTTTTGGTTAAGCAAAATGCAAAACCGGTGGAGACAAAGGGAGAAGCCGTGTTTTTCTGAACAAACTAAAATACTGCTTGTGGAGAGCCTGAGCCGTGGGCTTTGCTAGGCTGAGCAGCCTCCACTGAAGAACAAAAGAGCTTAACGGGAGTAATAAAAGTAAAGTGCACTGTGAACAGCGCGCTCTTTAGGGGAAAGAGGATGCAAGGCAAGCATCAGGAAATAAATGAGATGCCAGTGCTGACCCTGTTTCTCAGGATAGCACCAGAACAGCTGGAAGAACAGCATGATGCTGCATCAGCAGGAGTTGTTACCTGTGGTACATGTATGGAGAGATTTCACTGGGGACCCTAGAGTAGCCCATGTAAGCACTTGGCACAAACCAGAGTCAATAAACAGGTCTTTGTTAATAAGCTAATGTACAGGAGTGATTAAGCAATGGAATTAAAATTTTGGTCCCTGAACAGCTGTACATCAGTCAATCATAACTCGTGACATTTTCTACTGTATAGATGTGCAACACCCTAAAATCAAAGTTTCTAAAGCAAAGTAAAAAATAATACTATGTAGAAAGCAGGAGCATTAAGAATTTAAAAAAAATTGAGATGGCTGTGCATTTGGATGTGCTTTGTAACACACTGCTTGAATGTTTCCAGCATGCTGTCTGCGAAGGAAAGATTTGGGTCTGATTTCAGGCATGCTGTGCACACTGGAGTATATGGAAATGCTGTGGCTACACACTGTGCTGTGCAGCAGATTGGAATCCTCCCTTTGGCCTGTGCTCTGTGCTGGCTGGGGGGAAGGGGGTACGTTTTGAATTAATAGCTGTGTGAGTTGCAGATGTTTTTGTGCGGTGAGACAGGCAAAGGCAGCTGAGTGTCCCGGCTATTGGTCAGATGTTAGCTAATTAATCACTGTTGCGTGTTAATTATGTATTAGTGACTTGCTGCTATGTTGTATTGGTCAAGTGGAGTCCCCTGCTGGAACGAGTGTTCCACAGCATGAAGGATGGGATATAGATGTGGTGCTTTGACCAGGGATGTTTCTCAATTCCTGGGTCAAATGTGTATTTTCTCTGATAGGCAGAAATATCACCGTTGGCAAAATGGCCTTAATGCCATGGTCCACACCCAGCTTTTGCAGGGCACTGTGCTCAGCTTATGTTTCAACCCTTTAGGATAGAAAGCCTCAGACTGTATTTGGAGAGTGCCTAGAGGCTGCAGCTGAGGTCTTCTGTTGAATGTGGAATTATTTTTAAATTTTTTTTTTATTCCCTCTAGTGGTCAGTTAGCATTCAAATGTGAAATGCTACATAAAGAATGAAACTACTCTCTTGGTAACTAGGTTTTCAACACTTCACAGTTTTCTAGGCTTCTTGCCCTTCAAATCAGAAACTCCCAGCCAAGTTAAGATGACTCTGTGTCAAAACTTCTTATACCTCTGTGTTTGATGTCCCAGCTAATGAAAATTATCTTCAGATCTGCATAGGTGGATCTTGACTCCAATGTTCTTCTCTGCCTACATGCACAGGTCTCCTTTTAAAGTCTGCGGGAGTTCTACTTATCAAAGAGGATAGACTACCGATGTCAAGATCCACCATACGAAGCAGCAGAAAGAGCCTTTTGCTCTCTGTCTTTAGCACTTGGCTCAATGCTGAGTAGTAGAAGAACGCTTTTATCCAGCAGAATGTGGAGGCCCCAACTATAATGGAGCTTTGACTAAGCAAGAGGAAACGGCAAAGTTTGTGCTATTTCTGTAGGTGCAGTTGGATATGGAGTAGGGATAATAGGCTGAAGCAGTAGAGACGAAAGGAGTGGTAAGATGTAATGAATCGTGAAGTCGGGTATCAAGTCATGAACTGAAAGACTGGGATCCAGCAAGAAGATAGAACAGAAATTGCAAGAGAGACTGGAAAAGGGAATATTTTCTATCTCTCCTTCTAGGCACTGTGGCTATCTAGGGGTACTTGGATCTTTCTGCCTGAATTTATTTCTATGTTGTAGGTATCAAATCAGTAAGTTTTGTACATGATGTGATTGACTGTGCATGTTCTTTGGATTTCTCTCTGAAGCACCTTTGAAAGTCTGCCTCTGGACAGCAGGTTGTCATTTTGTCTCTGATGCACTCAATTTGGCATTATCCATGTATTCAAAACTCTCACTCTTTTCTTGTGGTCCTGATGCCATAGCAGAATGAAAGCCTTTAAGTTCTAGTATTTTAAAAACCTATGGTAAAGATTCCTGGTTTACTCCTTGTGGTGTAATTGAAGAGGAGTTACCTGAAGGTTACATACTCCTACTTGTTCGAATGTGCTCCATGGCCAGCCTGCACTGAACGCTGAGCAGATCTCTGGGCTGGGTTCCTCTTAGTTGCCCAGTGACGTGGGTGCAAATGAAATCTGAGTCTGGTCGTGCTCTGGGGCTGTGTTGAGCTGCAGGTGTAGCTGCAGGTCTTAGGAACAAAGCCTGGCTTCTGCATCTTCTGTAGAGATTTTAAGAGTCAGCTGAGTATCGTCTTACTGCAGTCTTTTTATTTTATTTTTTTAGTCAGGAAAATGTTTATTTGATTAAATCAAACTGTCTTATATGGTGATATTGCTTTGGTGACAGTTTTATTGGAAAGCTTTGCTTTGATAAGATCAGGGACCTTTGCTTCAATTTTTATTATATTGCATAATTTTGACATAATATAAAAGGGTATTATAACAAATGAGAATGCAATTATTTTGTGAAAATAATAAACTCAAACAAAAAAATTTTGACCTCAACAGTGTTCACCTTTTTCAAAATGAAACAGCTCATTTCACTAGCGTCAGTTCAAGCTTCTAAACCAGAATTTTTTTAGTAATCTTGTGGGATAATTTCAAAATACCGACAACAAGCAAGCAGTGGAAAAACTCCAATTTGTGTAGCTTCTTGTAGTATTAAAAATGACAATTCTAATGTGGCCCCACAGATAATTACTCACATTAGCACAGTGCTGAGGGCTGGAGTTGGGTTTAGACCATTTATTTCTGGTGTAGTACTCTAGAAGGAGAGCACTGTCTGTGCCCCAAGGCTCAGACAGAGAGGGGCAGGTGGGGAAGATTACTGCTCTCTTACAGGAAGGGGACTCCAGCCTGGAGAGTTGAAATTTTTATTTGTGGTCAGACAAGATTTGTGGGCACGCATGGATCTCTGATTCCCTGTTTAGTGCTTTGAACCCAAGGCTGTTTCTGCTTTTCCAAAGCTTTCCAAATATGGTCTACAGATGACACAAAGTAGTCTCGGTTGAGGAGACGCTGCTGTAAAAACAGGTGCCCAACTGGAATAGACTAGAGGTAATTCTCTGAAAAATGGAGCAGCACCTTTTTCTTCCATTTCCCCTCGTGCCCCCACCACCCTCAAGCTTTGTTGTACTGCTCGCAGGCTCGCTCCGATGCTGCTGTCGCAAGGACACATTCCTCACTTTCCTCCTTCTTTCCCGTCTTGAAAAGCCAGCCTGCAAAGCCCCTGCAGAGCCAGCGAAATGTTTCTCCTGGCCAGAGAGCTGCAGCGAATTTTAAGCAGGGCTTTTTCTCCCAACAAGTTGCCTAATAAAAGGGCAAGTATTAATCACGTGTCTGGAAAAAGTTTGTTTTGATCTCTGTGTCTGCTGTTCCAGCTTCAAAGAAGAGAGCTTTTTCTGAAATATTTTCCTGGTATAGAATTAGGATATAATTCCTAGAAGACAAATCTTGGCAGGTATGAAGTGTGTAATATCTATCCTTGATTGAACCTACAGCCATGCCTAATACTTCCCACGTTTTCCTGTTTTCAAAGTGAGTTTGATCTTGTGCTGAAGGAAATGATTCTCTTTACTTGAGCCCTCTCAAATGTTTCACAGCAAGAAGGATGTGATCCATTACTTAAGGAGCCCTCATTACGTGCAGCTGTGGGATACTCATCTTCTCCTTTATCTGCTCTGCTGGAAAACTTAGATACCTTGTTTTACTAAACAAAATCAAGGCCAGGGATGTTAAAAACAAATACATTGTCTTATTGAACTTGATAGTATAATTATTTTCTTGTCACCAGCTTTAGCTTTTCTTTGCTGAAATAAGATTAGCACAGATTAAAGCTATTTATTTTGGAGGTATAGCATTCTGGACAGGGAAGCTGTGATAGGTTTGCTTTAAATGAGTCTTCATATTTTAAGAATTTGTAAACTCATTTCTTCTGAGGGTTGTTTGTTTCTTTAGCTGTTACTCTAGCCTGCAATTTCTCTTTTCCAAGATAATACTTGGTAAAAACAAATTGAGTATCTTCTAGTTTGTTTCATGTTGCTCCATTAAAGCAATGCCATTCTTTCTGGTGTAAACCCAATGCAGAAGAAATGACTGCCTTTGTAAGTGATGGTTTGTCTAAGGATTCTTTTAGTACTTTGTGAAAGAAAGGTGCTAACCTTCATTTACCTTTGTTAAATACAGATAGACCCTGAATTAGTAGAGCGTTAAGCCATGCACTTAAGTGCGTTGCTATTCAGTAAAACACCTAAGTGTGTTAGCTAAGTTCGTGTTTAAAATGCTTTTCTGAGCTAGTGCCAGAAGACTGTGGCGCTTGCATCCTGGTGCTAGTGCTACCAAAGGAGCCAGTGGGCTGAAGAGATGAGCCTGAGTGGGTAACTGAGTGCTAGGAAGACTTCTTTTCTGCTAAAATAAGTACCTTGGCACTGTATTTTAAGGTTAGTTTGTTGCTTTTCAGTAATGTTTTGAGTTTACGTGGCAAGATTTTGGTAGCACAGGATGGAATTTCTATGCTCGTTAGGCTTCACAAAGCTCCTGCATCTCTCCCCTCGCACGCT
The DNA here is from genome assembly GCF_000703405.1 of Apaloderma vittatum. Taxonomy (NCBI): domain Eukaryota; kingdom Metazoa; phylum Chordata; class Aves; order Trogoniformes; family Trogonidae; genus Apaloderma; species Apaloderma vittatum. Next base: position 265,572 of record NW_009713087.1, on the reverse strand, counting down.
CTCAAATTTAATATTTTGAAACAGCAGCTGGGTCTGGATTTTTCAGTTTCTCATATCCTTGATTGCTGATCAATAACATTTCACTTCCCTTGAGAGGTTTAAATGGGTCGCAAGACATTAAAACCAAAAACGAGGAAGTGCAAACACATGATGTTCCTACATTAAATCTGTCACACAAGCCTTATGTAGACCTTTTATCTGCCTTACAGATTGTGCTTGTCTGCACTTTGCATTGCCTCAGCATGGCCACAGCTGGAACGAGGTAAAAGTCCTCCAGCTTTTTACTTCTTTATTAGGATTTCGTAACAGTTCCTCAGTTGTCATCTGTACATGAGGGAGCGGCTCTGCCCTGTAGTTCCAGAGCTTCTCGACTAGAGGTCAGTAACACATCAAAGAACGAGGTAGAAAATCATAAACTCTGGGATGTTAGCTACCACTAGACCTTCTATTTTGCATTTGAAATGGAGACTTTTGCTATGGTTAGTCATGGTCAGCTGTAAGTCACTGAGATATGTGACCAGAGCAATGGAATGTTTCTATTGTCTATGTTTTCATATTAGAAGCATATTGGAAGTTGTGCTTCCAGATTTTAAACAGTAAGAAAAACTTAGCGCCCTTTTAATATAATTTGGTTTTACATTGTAAGTTGCACATTTCCATGTCATATGTAATTTAGGAAAAAAAAAATCTGATTTCTAGGAATTTTTACTGCTAAATCTTTATATAATCTCTTCGTTGCACTGGCATTTTCTTCACACATTGCTAGCTAATGTGCTTGCAAGAAAAGATCAGGGTGTGAGGCAGAGGTGGTTAAAAGTAGGTTACTTTACGAACAGTCTCAACGTCCTATTTGTCATGTCCTTACAACGTCATAGAGTATGGAATAGATTGGTCGCTTTTTAATAACGAGGAAGTTTAGGAATGCTTAAAGGTAAACCACATAATTTTGTGTGTGTGTGTGTGTGTTTCAATTTACTTTAAAAATAACCTTTATTGTTCCCATACTCACTCTTTTTTTCTTTTTTTACTTTTCTTTTTTTTTTTTTTCCTTTTCTCTTCTGCTAAACTGTTCCTGCTCAGTGATAGAGGAACTGGTCATCTGAACAATTAAAAAACAATTTATTGAGCAAGTCTTTCTCTTTTAGATGCATTTCTTTAAAGGATGTCTTGAGCTGTGCTGCTATTTTAGTAGCAAGTTGTTCAAATACATGCTCTGAATCATTCCTCCATAGAAGCAGGCACAAAGGATTCTGTTTGTATTCCTCGAGTGTGTCCTATCTTGAAAATACTCATTTCCTTTATCATGACTAATGCCATTACTGAGTGGTTTTGCTGAGACATTTAGTTCAGCTGTGTTCATGACCGTGATTAGTGCATTTGTCTCCAGCTAAAATGCTGATTCTTGTTTGAATGCTGCACTCCTAAGAGCTGTACTCTAACTCTTTATGGAGAAATTGCTGTTTCCCAGCATTCTTGTCTCAACTAAGTTGATTATTTTTTTCCCCCTGCATGAAGAAGCCTAGGTCAAGGCACTTTGATAGTCTTCTTACACAAGTCCTCTTTCGCTCCCTCACGCCAGTTTTAGCCTTGCAAGCTACATTGCGATTTATGCCAGAGTTAGTAAGAGTGGAACCAGACCTAGTGTTTCTAAAATGATGAGGATGAGACATGCAGGCCTGCCATCAGTTCACACCTCCAAGAGTTAATTCACCAAGCTCCTTGTGTTCCAAAATTCTCTTACTGAAATAAGAGTAAAGGTGCTATCTAGCACAGTTTTCTCATGAGCTTGGCTCAAAACTAAGCCCAAAGGCTTCATTTCATCTGGATTCTGCACTTTGGATCTGTTGTTTGGGTTTTGTGTTTTTTCTTTTTTCTTCTTTCCTCTTTACACTCAGGAGAAGCATAAGAAAGAATAAAACAAAGTCTAGGATACGTGTTTTCTCAGCGTGAGTTGGTTACTATCAGTATGGACAAGTTCATAGCAAGCGTCTTGTTTAGGGGGAATATAAAATTGTATTTCCATTAAGAAACTCTCAGTGTAATTTGAACTGAGATATAAAAGACAGAAAACCAGGCCAGTGGGGCTCCTGTTGTGAGCTGCAAACACAAGGAGACCTCTTGTGTTGGAACAGCAAAAAAGAGGCTGGTTTTAAGAAATGGTTATGCCTTGTAAAGGTAATAGGCAGGACAATGGAGATGAGTTTGAAGGGTGGTATTTAGTATTGTAAGGATATTATTATCAATAGTTACATCTGAAACTGGGATCAGGCCGAAAAGTAGTGCCCTTCAGTTCTCTTCACCAGGCAGTCTTCAGGCGGCACAGCAGCTCGGCTGCAATCCCACGGTTACTATCTCGTGATCAGTAACCCTGGTCCATCTGGTGTGGTACTAGCACCTCCCTCTTTCACACCAGCCAAGCAAAAAGATCTTCACAGACAGCAGTCACTGACTGGAGGTTGAACGGTACAACTGCTTTTTTTAAAAAGCCAGGGCAGTCATCTCCTAGAATCTGGCATCTTTGTTTCTTGAGCTTGTACGTTGGCAATGCACTCTGCTCCAGCCTGCCAGCTCCAGAAGTGGATGGTGACAGGCCGTCGTCGTCGGTTATTCCCTGTCATTCAATCAGTTTTAAAGTGGAAATCCAAACTAGAAATGCATTCATGCATTTGAATGAGTAAGGGAAATAAAATGTAATGGGAACTATTTTTTTTTTAACCTCTTTCATAAAGTAAATCAAGTTTTTCACTCGTGTGACTGTGTGAAAACCACTGGTATTAGTAGATTTGCATTGTTTCACTCAGGGTGGCAAAGGTAGATTTCTAGCTGAAGTGGTGCCATGTGTTTTTTTTAACTAAGAAACTGTGCAGTGTTTCAAATCTCCCATTCTCAGTTGAGTCTAGAGACTCTAACTGGATGAGGGCCCAGATGCGTTACACACCGTACAAACCATCGCAGTGGGGAGGTTTTGTACCGTGGCTGAGCTGACTGCCAGGGATGGTCCCACCTCCCTGCTGCTGTTCACAGCTGGCTGGCTCTGCCCTCACCCTTCTGTTGGTGCATGTCTGATTCCCTGGAAGCTGGTTCAGCTTGATAGCCCACAAAAATGGCTTTTTTTTTTCTTTCTTTTTCTGCCAATGTTAGAAGAGCATGTGAGCTAAGACACAGCTCCTGCCTTGCAGAGCTTAGCACCTACGTGAAGGAGATGGATGAACGCAACACAATTATTTCCTTTCCCTGCAAAGTATCTGAACTTTTCAAGTGGCTTTGCAAGGAGTGCGATAGCTGTACGGAGGCAGTAGTGCAGTTAGGGCATGTGTATTAATATGTTGTTGTAAGAGCTGTGAAGGTGGTAGCGTGGCCTGATTCCAGAAAGTGATGAGCACCAGGTGGGAACTGGGTGTGAGATGAGCTCACATCATGAACAGCAGTTTAACAAGTAACAAAACTAAGGGATCTGATGCTGTGATTTTCCAAACTGGTCAATCTCAAGATTCTAAAGTACCGATGTTTTTGTCAGATACGAAAGACGAACACTGCTACTGTAGCATCACACTGGTGACTTGGATAACGACTTAAAAATGGTGTTATCTTTACCAGTATGGATTTGTGGGCTGATCAGAAAATTGTGAAGTTGTACAATATAAACAGGCAACTAAAACCTTGGTTTCAGCTCCAGGTGAAATCTACAGATGTATTGCCGTTGACTTTCAAGCAATGGAAGCAGATATCTTCTCTTACCCAAAATTCTGATTCACTGATACAATCTACTGTCTTGGATTAACAAAAAAGGTATTTTACCTATGTGGTGTGCACTTGCAGAGAAAGCCCAGCATTAGTCCTAGAATAAGATGATTTCTCTCCATAGATTTATTCTTGTTATTGTTTATAGCTTGTGAAAACGGGCTTATCGCCAATGAGAAAGCAAAGAGGGAAACTCTCTCTGTGACAATTTTCATGCATCTGGTATCATGATAAATATTTTATATTATTAATAATAAATAGCAGTTTTATTGAAACGGCTTCCTTTTATAGGCGATGGTAAGACAGCTGTCTAGTTTGTAATTTTATAATTTGCCCTACAGGCAATTTTGTGCTTCTGGCATATTGACTTCAATGGGGAATTCTGCTTAAAACCTTACGGCACAACAGATAACTCTGTATTTCCATGAAGGCAGGTGTAAGCATTTGTTTCTGCTGCCAGTCTCTCGGTAGCTCTTTGGAGAGGCTTTGGAGGAAGAAATTAGTGGGCTTTCCAGATGTGTCCTGCGTGTGAAAAGTGAACTTGCTAGGAACAATTCCACTGGTCCATGGTGTGAGAAAGTTGGAAGTTATTTGCCTTTCCCTTAAGAACTGTTTTAGACTATAGAAACCCTTGGGCCTTTGCCATTTAGGAACAGGATCACAGGTTAGATATTACTGTAATTGCAGCAACACCTCAAAAAAAAAAAACCCAAACCTCAAAAAGCCCCGTTATACTGGCACAGTGTCAGCATGAAAACCTCTTTTTAGATTTTCTGATATCTGCTGGAAGACCTCTCTAGCCCCGTCAGTGGTCCTTGTGTTTTAGTGGGACTTGTTGTGGGGTGAGTATTACTCCCTCTATCTAAAGGACATCCCAGTTCACCGAAGTGATAGTCCCAGCCCCAAAGAAGAGCCAGTAACACCAAGAAGGGTTGATTGTATTTAGCAGAGCTCTCCTTTTCTTGTGAGCTGAGCTAAGCTGCTGTCTAGCAGGTGAATCGGAAAGCTTGAAAGCGGTGAGTATCTGGAACAGTTATTACTTTCCTGTAACAAAAGCCTGACTGGCAAGTTGGGTTTAATACTTCTAACATTAATAGCAGAAATGCTGCAACCTACTGACTGGTTCTCAGACACAAACCAGATACCAGGGATCCAGTTTACAAAGTCTTAACCCCCCAAGGCTATTGGCCCCTTTTTTTCACTCTTTCAAATAATCTCGCCTCTCATAAATCTGTTGCTCATTTAAAGCAAACTTTCTGCTTGCATCAGAAATTACTTCCAGCATTGGATATGAAACATTCTGCAATATGTTATAAAATGAGGGCTGGATTCACTGCTTAAATAAAGCAAGCCAGTTTGCTTCAAACGGATCATTTATTGCTACCTTCATGCTTTATATTTATTGTGAGGATATTGTCACATTTCTTTCAGTTTTGAAAATGTAAGTTGGATTTTCTCTTTCAGGTTGCCATCTGGTGTATTGCGAACAGTCTCAGAGAGTAAGAGGCCATCTGTTAATACTTTTTCAGGAAGCTTTTTATAGAGCAGTGAAGTGGCAAATCTCAAAAACACGTTGTAATGACTTACAAGATCTCGGGTATGTGTACAAGTAAAGGCTGATATTTTATTCCTATCAACAATATAGTTATCAAGCTGGGAAGGAAAGGAAGAGAAGAAAGAGAACTCGCACACAAATGCACATGCATCTTAATGGCTCTACTGCATATATTACTTTTTCTATTTTTACATAAAATGTAAAGTGAGTTTCTGAAGCTCTGATTCAGTTTATGCTCGTGTACTTTAGCAAGACTGATTGCCTCTTTGAGAGACTGTTTCCTTCTTTAACCATTAATAGAATTCAAGTGACCCGGGATTTTGTCTAATAATGCTAAAAATGTAGCTTGCGTTACTGTAGCGTGTGATTTTCTTCTCTAGTGGCTGGTATACCTAACATGCTGATGGGTCTACTGCAAGGTGGCTGCCGTGTAGGAAGGCCTCCGGTTCACACCTTTTATGTTTAGTGCCAAGAGCTTTAAATTCTGTATCTGGTGTATTGCCATGGCAGAAGGTTAGTTCCACATTCGGCTCCACAAGTAGAGATTTTTTTTTTTCAACCCAAATTTGATATACTTCCTTGGTCATTAGTGGTCGCAGTGGAGGACATCACTGTCAGAAATGCTGCCTGATCAACCACTGAAGTATTCTGATTGTTGTGGAATAAAAAATTTGGGAAGGAGCAAGATATGAATGGTGCCAATTAAATGCATGCAATGAAGTTCATTGCAGGAGTAGTTAGCATTAACACTGGCCTCCCTGTGAGTCTGACAGAGTGTGCTTCTGGGTTTTTTTGCCCATGTGCAATGAGAGGAAGCAAGTAAGTCCTTGTAAGGTGCTGCAATACTGATGATGGTTTAAAACCAAAAATTGTTCTGATGATTGGTGTTAGCATTTTATAGTAAGATAAATTGAAGAGCTGAGGAAGAGGTGACCTTTGTGAGGTTATCCGTGAGGTCTCTGGTACAACTAGGAGTAAGTACTGGGTTTCTTGAAAGCCTCTCTGTGGGCTGCATATACTGAGCTGTTTTATTGCGCTTCCATTGACTTCCTCATAATTTTGTGACACGGCAGACACAAACAGAGCTACATCATGAGCCTGTTATGTGCAGTGCTGAAATTGCTTCTCAACTCTCTTCTCTGAGAGAAGACCTGTTTCTCTCAGGATTGGGCCCCTTGAAAGCACTCAGAGAAGCATTAGATGACCAATTTCTTTCTAAGCCTGACGTGCTGAGGAAGAAAGGCAAATGCTGATCCTCATGTGTTGCCTGATCTAGTCGAGAGGTGGCATCCCTGGAGGCAGGGAGGCTGGATTAAAATGATCTCTAAGGTCCCTTCCAGCTTAGGCCATTCTATGATTCTATGATCTGAGCAGGCAACTGAAGTTTTGCTACAGCAGAAAAATGTGATCAGATATGTTTTGTTTGGTGCTCATATAAATCCTCAATGAATGGTGTGTTCCACTTCCCCCTGTGCATTATCTGAAAGGACCCAGTCAAGCACTTTTTTTCCTGTATTTTAGTGCTGTATTAATTCTCTGTGCTTTGGGTTCTGCAGTAACAGGGTTCTGTGGTGATGTTCTTGGGCATCTCTCTACAGAACCAGTCCTGCTTTAGCAAAGAGTAATAGTAAAATCTTTTTCTCTTCAGTAGTTCCAAATTTGATAGCGAGACATCAAAAATATCATTTGGGTATCACTCGTAATAAATGCCAGTGCTGCTGCATGTCAGGGTCACATAAACCTGTAGCAAGGGCTGTTCAGACCGGCATTGTGCTTAAATATTATCATCCTTTAAGCAAAACTAGGTAGCTTTAAAAGCAAAGGGAGCATGAAGATCACCATAAAATTAAGCCTACTAGCCAGCAGTGAGAGAATCTGAAGCCTGTGTGTTGGAAGAGTTTTGAAAGCAATGCAGGTTGATTTTTCAGTGCTAACAACCCCTAGAAAGAAAGAAGTGAGCCCAGCTGTGTTCAACATAATGCAAGTCGGCTCTGCATAATGGTATGTAGCAGTGGTCAGCGTATCTTATAAAAGTTTTATTTATAAAAAAGGACTTTCTTGCAGATTATTTTTAGGTGCATTCTCTTTTACTGAATGAGGAAAAACTAATCTTTGTTGTGTTCCTACATTTTTAACATAAAAGGAGGAAAAAGAATGGTAAAAAAATTGAGTAAGGTCTATTTTGATATCCAAGAAAGTACAATATCAGCTCTAATTTCTAGTTATCAGGTATGTTCTCTCCCTCATCTAATACCCACATTATGTTGCTGAATGATCATTACTTAACCAAAGGCAATAGACAAACAGTCATAAATTTATTACTGCATTATTTGAGAATGGCATTAGAAAGGCCTATTGCTGACTTGAATCAAGGAGCTGACAGAATTTAGTTTTGTTGTCTCCATTCTTTCATCTCAAAACAAGCTTAGGTAGTCTTGACTGGCAGCTGCCCTCGGCTCTAGCATCTTTCTTTCTTTGTCAAACACGTGAAACTGCTGAGAGATCCGAGATGTCAGTTAGTTAAGTGCTGGTATGAAGATGTGCCTTTGTGTCCTTCATCCCTTCCATGTCTATTAATGTGGGTCAGAATGTAGGCAAAAAACCTCATAGCTGAAAATGATTCCCCAGAGGTGGAGGCTCATAGAAGTCCCCTAAAAATTACCTGCCAACAGCTCAGCAGTGAGAATTACAGCTTATTGGGTCACTATAAAGCAGGTTGCCACGTTCTCTAAGGATGACCAGATTGAAGCAGTGGTACATCATGCTGAACTTTCAAGTTTCCTTGCATACGGGGTAGTATTATTTGCCATCAGAGCTTACTAAAGCATCTGTGAGCTACACTTCAGTTGTACTGGTGTAATCTGCAGCACAGACCTCTCAAAGTATCAGGAATGTAACTGCCCCCTGTTGTGGTTTGTCTTGAGTTGCTGTGCTTGACATCTATTAGCAGGCCTTGTGCAGATTTGCTGGGGTAATGAAATATGAAAGATAGTCCTATTTAGGGGTAAAAGTCTGTAAATCTACTGTGTTTGCAGAGACTAGGAATAATTTAAACATTGCTCACATTCCAGCCTCCGCAGTAGAGATGGGTATTTTGTTTTGAGGATTTTTTCTTCCTTATCTCAACTGCTGTACCATTTGGCTATCCGAAGCTTTCGCATGCCTCACAAACACCATCTGTTACAACTCCAGACACAAATACTGTAAGTGATTAGTAATATAAGCCAATATTGCAGCTGTATGTGGTGTGGAAACCTGATAGAACCAGAACTTCCTTTGTAAGCCTGACATGCTGAATAGTGTGGTTGTGGGTTGTCCAAGCTTTTGCGTTCATCAATTAAAGATTAACTTTCTGCTGCTGTGGAGATGTGTTGGATTAAAAGAAATCCAGAAGAAAACCACACCCGAGTGTTCCTTATAGGAAATACTATTGGAATAAGTAAAGCATCTAGAACAGAGGAACTCCCTAGCAGGGAAATGTTTCCAACGGCCTCGTCCTAATACTTTATTAGATGAATCTTTGATGGGTTCAGATAATCTATATATTCTTATCAAGGCTCTTCCTAAAGTCATAAAACTGTAATATACAAATAACAGGAACTGTTCAGCTGTTCTAGCCATAAGCAGATTGCAATAAATACCAATATATTCTTCCCATTATTCATTACGTGTTCACAGCACAGACCAATTCTCCTTGAGTTCCGGTACTGTTTTTTCTCTTTGTTTTATCCTCTGGCATCAGCCTTGGTTGCACTAGTGGGTGAAGAAGTTTTTATGATGGACAATACCAAACTAGAGAACACCATGTGTGTTCATGGATGTACAAGAGAGATGAAAAGGAAAGGAGAGGAGAGCTTGTATTTGACTGCCTGCGGGATAATTGTGTTAGTGCATGATAATGCAGGGCATGGTTCAGCCACAGAAACTGATTCTGAAATGATTGGGTGAGTTCCTTTTTAATGTTGAATAAAAGAAACTTTCAAATCAAGAGCCACAGCAGTTCTGTTACTGCTAATTTCCTTTCTGTCTTTGAGCTATGCATGCCTCTTTATCATCTTTAGACATTTGGATTTCTTTAACATCATTAGTTAGGAGAATAGCGAATACAAGGACAAAGTTTGAATCACCTCTGTATTTCTCCTAAAAATCTATGCAAAAATCTCTCACAAAACACCGTTACTTGTCATATTCTCATGTTGCATAATGCTTGTTTTGAAAACAAAGAGGAGTTAATTATGGAAAAAATCTCCTCTAGTAGTATTAGAGATTAATAGGTCAAACTTAGGAGAAGTTGGGTGTATGATTTTTCCTTATGTCCATGAAGACGTGGCAAAAAATAATAGCCTTAAATTGAAGCAAAAAGTTCAAGTTAGATATTAAGAAAAAAGCCCAGCACCTTACTGGAGGAAAGAACAGTGAAAGCTGGTGAGAGGCCGTTGGGAAAGTTGTGATGTCTGCACTGCTGGAGATCTTTAAGGGCAAATACCATATTTGCAGTTTGATCTCACCGTGGATAAAAGGATAAACTAAACGGCCTTCTAGGGTGTCTTCCAGTGCTCTGATTTTGTAAGCTTGGTGGCCCAGGATGTCTTTTCCAGTTCTGTGACGTGTGGAGGAAATGTCAGAATCATCAGTGGAGAGCAAGCATGGAATGCCTGAGGTGCCTGGCTCCTGGGGTGCGATCCACTGCCGTGATCAGATATCTGGGGGCTTCAGGATGTGCAGGAAAAGTTAAATCCCTCCCAGTGGGCTCTGGATAGATGACTGGCTGAGCAGGTAGGCACTTAGCTTAGCTAGTGGGAAAAGCTTGAGAATAAGCAGATCTTAATCCTATTTCTCTGGAGCAGTGGCCCCACAAAGGCATCGGTGTCAGAGCAGTGTATACAGGTAAGTAGGTGCTGTACCGTCTTGTCCCTTGCTAAACACAGTAGCTGATACTCTGGCTGATAGAGGAGCAGAAGATACTTTCTCCTTTTCCTTTTCATGGCTGAAATCTGAGGTGTAAGATATCCAGATGTGATATGGTGGTTGGCCTATGGGGTTGTAAAACCACCTTTCACTCTTTCATGAGCAAATCTAAAGCACTAATCCAGTGAGTGTGCCGTGGCCTTGGGCGTTTGCAGTTAACCACCCAGGACTCATCACACCAGAGGAAGGCAATAAAACTTCTGAGCCTTGTGGGCAGAACACAGCCTTGGAAAAAGAAAGGTGCTGTCTTGCCACAGGAACCACTGAGGCAAGTTTAGTGACCTGCCTTTTATTATGGGCTAGATTGCAATGGAGGGAGCTGGCATTTTCATAATGTAAAGTTCGTTCTGGTGGCTTGATAACTTGTATTTAAATAACTGCATCCTACTCCAGAGCACTGATAGGCATGGGTTTATGCCCTGCTAGTTGCCCTTTACTGGGTATTATGAAGCATAAGACAGCAGGATTGTGAGTGGCTGTGATTTAAATGACTAAATTTACTCTAGATTAAATGTTGGCCTTTCATGTTTGATTTCTCATTAACTGAGAATTTACAAAGTCAAGTACACAGTCCTATTCCTATTTGTAAACTTGCAGCTTTCTCTTTTAATGGCTAATAATAAGTTCTCCCCTCTGGTTGTTTAATGTATCACTTGTGATTCCGTTTTGACAAATCTCTCAGCAGTTCAGAAAACTCTTTGTTACAGGGAAATAAATATCCTGCTGACTCAACGGGAAAGAAATGCTTTTTGTCCTTTGAGAAATGTTGCAGCCCTGTAGATTGGTCAGTGTTACTTATCTGAATAGCGCTATTGTAGAGAGGAAAATGTTACTTTATTGGGCCAAAGAGCATTCAAGGGTACTGAAGTATGTAGGGCAAGGTTATCAAGGCTTTACTTCGGTAATGTCTATTTTTACTTTGAAAGATCGTCTTACATGTGATATTTGTCTCTGTTAAATGCATTGCCTTTATTATTGCAGTAGCTTTTCTTTTTTAATTACAAAATGCTGACAAGATGCTTGCAGTGACATATTATAACTACATTAACCAGGTGCATTAGGATCTGTGTATATGGTAATTGATGCTTTCTCTTTGTCACTTACATAATGAACCTTCTGCCTGCACAGAATAAAATATTTATCTGGAATGCAGGCTAAAGCAAATGCTGGAGACTCAAGGAGGAAAAAACAGGCTGCCTGCAGTGAATAATTGTTATAATCTCATTGTCCTTTGCAAAGTTGTTAATTAAGGCCTTTACTAAGCAGACTGTGCTTGCAGGAGTCCCACAGAAGTCAAGTTGTTGTACTCTTGTGCATCTGTTAACTTGCAGTGTTTTTAGCATACTTATTACAAGGCTCCCCAAGTTTCATCTTCAGAGAGACTGTATATTAGGCGGGAAGTCTTGTAATGCTCTCCCCCTTCTCTCCCCTGCACTTCTTTCTTTGAAATAAGAAAGAAAACAACACCTGAAGGAGGCCGGTAAACTAGTGTATAGAGCTTGAGTATCCTCCATCATCAATATTGGCATGTAAGCCTGCTAGGGATGTGGGGCTCTTAGTTTATTTGCAGGTGCTCTCAGGAGTTTTCTCTGCAAGAAGCAAATGGTATAAATTGTGTGTACTTTGCCTACTCTGGTTCCAAGTTCTTTTTGTTATTTGGTATTTATATTTCTATAGCAACTAGAAGATCCACTTAAGGATTTTGACAATTCCTCGTAGGCAGCAGCGTAAATAGTATAAAGAAGCAGCATTTTAGGTGAAGAGATCTGAGCAAAAAATCATCTGTTGTTGTCAGTTTCTTTGCAGACATTAGCGGAAAGGAGAATTTTTGAAAAACTGAATGAAATAATTTCTAGGTTGTTTCCTGTGTGAGGGGACAACATGGGGGGAAGAAAAAGTAAGAAAGCCTGAAATTGTAAAAAATAGCAAATGTAGAAGTTTCTGGTGCCAAGGGCTGATTGGAGGCAAGAACTGACATCTTGGGAGCAGATGAGAGGAAATGGAATGTGTCAGTAAATCATGAACAGCCTCAAAACTCAAGGCAAGTGATCCATAAATAACAGAGAAGGGAGAGACCAAGGAGGAAGGGGGAAACCAGCAACACATGAGCTTAAAAAAAAAAAAAAAAAAGGTGTTTGCCACATGATTTGGGAAGGAATGATGTTGGGGAAAGATTGTATTAGGAAAGCCAGAGAGAAGAATGTTGATATGACAGTAGGATTGACCGGTTTCTGTGTGAAAAAGCAGGAAGAGAGGGAAAAATCATTATGCGGACAGAATCGTCAAAAAAGAGGTGTGAAGACTGAAGTAGGGATGGATCAACAGGTGGAGAAGCAGACAGAGTCAGTGTGAGTATTTTCAGAGCCGGGAAACACTGAGTATGGTAATAAATGGGTGTATAAAGACACAGAGGAAAATAGGGAATGGGTTGAGGATGAGAAGAATTGCTGGAGAGCTGAAGGAGTTGGCAAAGTAATTCTATGCCTGATGGGAAAGGAGGAGGAAAAAGGAAGAAGGAAGAGTAATACGTGCAAATTTCTAAAAGTCTTGTGTCCTCCTTTTTTCTTAGTTGGCAAAAACGTGTGTGGGTAAAGAATAGGAAGCAGAACGAATTGTGGTGGTGGTTTTATTTTTATCAGAAAAGCAAACTTTTCTAGGGGGATGCCAGAGAAGCTGATGGAGGAGGTAATTCTGGTCTCTGTGATTCTGCTGGAGCTGCTTTCCTCTATGAGCTGAGTTGAAGTGGTGTAAATGGAGGTGATGTGGGATGGAAGCTTGGAAAATCAGACCTTGTTAAGTGCAAAAAGGCAAGAGAGACCTTATTAATGGAAGAGAGAAAGGAAAGCAATGAGGAGGGAGCTAAAAGGAAACAAAAGCTTTTCCTGAGTACTAGATACCTGATGCAAGTTGTGAAAAGGCTGACAGAGATGAGGTGGGAATGAGGTGGACAAAGCAGATAGTGCTAATAAAGGCAGTTTTAGAACAGTAGCAGAAGAGTCAAGCCAGACTTGCAGATCTAAGACCAAGGAGATGCTTGGCCGTGAGCACAGGTGGCTGATCAGGATAGAAGTTGCCATCATTGAGAGTTAAGCTGAAGGAGAGCCAAGAGTCAGTTGAAGAGGAAGGCTGGTGACAAGTTGGATCTATGTTGGACGTTAGCAATACTGAGGGTGCAGGATGGCAGGACTCCTTGTTTACTCCAATTAAGTATCTCTCTTCTGCTTAATTAGTTTAATTAGATCAGTTATTTCAAGTTAGAATATGTATCTCATAGTTTTCGGCAGTGCCTGTAAAAATAGGGTTTAAAAAAAGTATATACGTAAAAATACGTACAATTGAAAATGAGCTCCCAGTTACTGACTGCCTTAGACAGCAGCTTTATGTTGATTTGGTGAATATGCTGGGTCGGACAAGAGATCGCAGCACTGAGCACGGTAATTCTGTCGGAGGGAAGGGCGATGGCAGGGTCTGCTCTGGGCTCACCCTTGGCCTGCCCTGCCGCGGAGCAGGACGACTGGCAGCACCATGCACGTATGCGACTCGATGCTACCAGCCCTCTGACCCAGCTGCCAGCAGTTGGACTTTCTGAGCCAGTTGGGTGTGTTTATCCCTAATTTCCCCTGCCTGTAGCAAAACTGCTGCTTGGAGGGGAAGCCGTGCCGCTGTCGGCAGAGGTTGCTGCTGTTCTCTTCATCTCCTCCTCTTTCCAAGCGAGCTAACCTGTCATGTCAGGCGCTTAGCTGAAAGCAGTGGGAATTGCGAAGCTTTAATGTTTCCCAGACTGTAGTCTGCCACATTAACAAATCTTTCACTTTTCAGAAGATGATAGTGTCAATCACAGTGACAGGCTGAAAGACACCATTCATTGTTAATTAATTATTAGCTGTCAACTCAAAGACTTTGTTGAACTAAGAACATTCAACCAGATTGTGGATTTCCTCTTTTTTAAACTTTATGTTTAAAGGACACTAAATACCCTTAATTATCAAAGTAAGTTGAAATCCTTTCATACCTCTTTCTTCTGCAGGTGACTGCTTCAGGTATAATATTAATTATAAATAGAATGAAGGTTCTGTAGTTTCTTATTGATGATTTATGTTTTCATAATGGATGAACTAAAAAGGAAGAAGCTTCCTTTCTCTGCTTTCGTAACAGTCTATGATCCTGAGGCTGCCCCCAATTTCTGGTGCTTGGTGGAAACAAAGAAAAGAAACTTGTGTTTCTGGAGAAGGCCTGAGGGCTATATAACGTGAAATGAGGGCCATGACTTTGTGTCTCAATCCACCATGTAAATCCTTGGATTTGGGTTGTAAGAGTATTTCAATTCCATTCCTTGTGTCTGTAAGACTTTGACCAAGAAAAGGAGAGCACCTTTCTCGCTGAAGTTCCCTGCAGTGGGAATGAACACTTAGGACTTTCCTAAATAATGATCTGATTTCCCAGCAGAGCTTTCTGGTACAAGAGCCTTACAGCTCAATGTGAAGATGCTCATGTAGATACTCTTCTGGCTGGGGGACGATGTGACTGTCCAGTCCAGGAAGACAACTTCCGCACATAAGTGCTCGCAGAATGCGTCTGCAACTTTGAAAACACTGGCAAATCCTCTCTCCATTTGGATCTGCCAAATGCAGAGGGATACAGAAATACTTACCTACCTCATAGGAGCATTCTGAGGCTTAACTAATGCATATGGGTAAAATGCTTTGAGATCCTCAGGTCATAATGATACTTAGCACTTTATATCTTCAAAGCCCCATACCCAATGCGAAGGAACTAATCCCAAACTAATTAGGCAAAAGGCACTATGAAAGTGCCAAGTGTTGTTATTTGCCTTAAAGTATTATTATTTAATCACAAATTGCCTCAAAGTGAAGTGTGACTGTATGAGATTAGAGACAGAGTAATTAAGGCCTTGATTTAATATTTTAAAATTATTCAGCATACTTCAATGCAGCTCTTGAATTTTTTTCGTTCTTTCCCAAACACCCGTTACACATTTTAATTTTTATAAACACTGCATCCTCATTGCTTAATAGGCTTTCCCTCTTCTCTCAGTTGTGTGCCCTTAGGATGTTGCAGTGCTGGGGGAAGATAGTTTGGTGAACAAGGATCTGGCCAAGTTGGAACGTAGCAGACTGAGTCTGTGCGTGTCTGAATTAAATATGACAAGAAGGAAATGTGTAAATAAAGTCTTTCTTGCATGTGTAGTAGATATATTTGTGTATGTTCTGTGTAAGTTCTACAATGGAAAAACAGCTATGAAATCATCTGTCATCCCACATTACTTATTCTGCCTTTGAGGTACAAGCTGTGGCAGACCTTCTTAAAGACAGCACTTCTCTGCATGTCAGGGCGGCTGCAGTTGTGGTGCTGATTTGGGAAGCGACGACTTCGGGTAGATAGTCTGGCGAAATTTGCCTCTTTGTACAGAAGCTCAGCAGAAGGGTCAAGCACCATCTCTCTCCTAGATAAAGCTATTTTAAAGGTGGAAATAAATGTGAAGACCTTGTGTATAGGAGAAGATTTCGTCCACAGCGTTATGGTGGATTTAGGAAAAATCTGTCGGTGAGAATTGACTATACTTGCTCTTCTTTCTAAAGCAGCAAAAGAGATTTATTTGTCAGATGGAAATGACTCAAAGTTCCTAGTTACATGAGGACTGGATGGAGCATGACCATACCGTGCCACTGTAACTTTACAGACCTAGGTGGAGACAATCTCCAGTCTCTAGCGCTGTGAGAAGAGATTATAATTAACAGCGAGGTTGAACAAGGAAGCTTATGGGATAGGAAGGCTTCACAGCGACAGGGGAACAATGCGGAAACTTTTTACCGAGCGAGCCTTGTGGTGGCATGCCACTGGTGTGGTGACATACTGAAAACTCTGTAGCAGCCATGCAAATATTAACTCTGCAGAGTCACCACAGTCTAGTGAGAAGGTGTCTGTAGCAGGGGAAAACAGGGAGGGGAGGAATCCTGTAGCCCTGGGTTGCAGTAACACTGTGCGTTCTTGAGGAGTCTTTGCTGCAACAGGTAGTATCACTTCCAAAACAAAGCACTATGGCAGCAGCACCACCAAAATCCTGTTGATCCTTGTGTCTGCATTTAGATTTGTACATTTTAATTATTTAATGTTTACCCAATCAAATTAAGCTTTAGGAAATTTGGAGTTCTTTTGCAAAACAATGTTTTTCTGTAAATAAATTTACACAGAGCCATGTTGTCTCTGGACTCTTACCTTCCCTCTAGAAACCTTCCCCTACAACCTACAGCATTTTTTTTTTCATGCCTTGGAAGTTTGTGAGTCCTGCTTTTTTTAATTTATTTTTTTTGCAGGGATAGAGGGGTGAGAGGGGAAGTTGTTCTGTTCCCAACTAGTCACTGAAACGATTTGAGACCAGGAAGTGTCTGAATTCAGTCAGAGAGAATTGCTGATGTGGCAGTTGGTAAGGCTGCGCCTAGCTGTGGAAAAAAATGCAGGATATTTGAACATTTGTGTCTCGATTACTGTGAGACATGCAAAACATTGAAGACTAATTCAATTTTGAAGCAGCCAAATATTGAGGGCATTCATGATGCAGTCACATTCGCTTTCAAGGCTCGAGCCTCCAACCCTTTTGTTCCTTATCTTGCACAACACAGTAGCTGTGTAGCTACTGTGACCCAAAGCTCATTTGCAGGGGACCAGATGTTCAGCTTCCCTGACTTCACACCAGCTGAGGATGCAGTGCTCTACAGCAGGACTGGGGCTGCAGCATAAAACTCTTTGATGCCTCAAAGCTTGAGATGGTTTAGTTCCAGCCTGAAGGACTGTCGGGTTTCTGTTTATTCTTAGTTTGCTTTTACTGAAGTGTTCAACAGTCTTTTTTGGTGTAGGTGTGTTGCTTTTGCCATGAAAGCCAAATACGAACTAACCTTTTCTTCCCCCTGGAATGAAAGTAAAAATCCTCCATTATAATAAAAAACATCAACACAGGAATGATCTTTAAAATGAATAACTGAACCAGGAACTTGTGCTTAGATATATGAGTGTGGTTTTGTGGTAATCTCGTTGCCAGCATGTATTGTGACAGAACTTCAGGAGTGGAGAGCATCTACGGTGAAGCAGGGAAAACTGAGAGCTCCAAACAGGCTGGTTCACTTTGGAGAACTGTAGCTGTTATTGTAGAGGCTGACAGAAAACCTTCTCCAGATGGTTACTCTTGATGCTAAGGAAGGAAAAGGTAGAGGTGAAATGATAAGACCTGCTGTACTTGAGATCATATTTTGGTTAAACTTCAACAGCTCCTTTTGTCTTAGAAGTAAAAGGACCTGTGTGGATTGTGATGGAAAGAGCTCAGGCTGGTGAAAATCAGTGTGGATCTGCTGAAAGCATGTAAGCTTTCACCAGCTCAGCACCTGACCCATGTGCCTTTATGATGATAAATCCTGCTGAGGAGTCTAAAATGTGATGTTGCCACACCCAAACCTACACTGGGGCGAGTGACATTTATGTCTTCCCACTGCTTACACACCTTGAGGAAAGATGAGGTGAAATGAAGCGCTGACCTAAAAGACAAGAGCCCCTGAGGAGATAGGTGCTATCAAAATGTCATCTAGATAAATAAGAACCTGAACTCCTAGTATCTTAAGTAGCTAGACTATTGATTAAAGAATCATGATAAATGAGTATAGGGCTGTGAATTAGATCAATACCATCAACCTTAAAAGTCAATCTCCTGTACCGGCTTGAACAGAGACACTAAAAATATGCACTCAGGAGAATCACAAATCCTTGGGCTGATGGTGGCCTTGAGGCTTTAAGTTTTTCTCTGCCATTTCTTTTTTTTTTCATTGTTTCTCTGAATAGATATTAAAGAACTAGTAGAAGAGATGTTTCTGCCTGCAAATATTTTGTAGTTCACAAAATTAACTAAGACTACCCGTCACCAAAATTTGGGCTTTGAAGTAGCTAGGGATATCTTTAGGACACTGTTATGCAGCACTTAGAGAGAAGCTTCTTTGTGACAATCTTTGTGCTGGAAAAGAAGGGTCAAATCCTCAGCTATGGGTGGACAGACATTGACCTCCTTGGGATAAGTTCACACCTGTAAGGTAGGAAGCCCTAAAAATTCTTGCTTGAAAAGAGGAACATATTCTTTGGAGATTCTGCAAATTAAGTACCTTTGCCTTAAGTTCTTCTCTGGATAAGACTTGGGAGGGGGTAGTTGGCCATTTTCTTGAAAAGGGGAACATGTGCTTGGGAGATTCTGCAACTTAAGTACCTTTGCCTTAAGTCCTTCTCTGGATAAGGTTTAGGAGGGAGCAGTTGGCCGTTTTAGCATGCCAGGTATTGAAGCAGAGTAAAAGCAATGGTGCTATGCTTAGTTGGAGCACGTCTTCCATCTTCTATGTGCATGCCTTATTGGATGCTGAGATGATTCATCATTTCCTATTTTTTATTACTTCTTTTTTTTAATCTTGCAGCAGAATTGCTCCAGGGTTTCTTAAAGTACCTTCCTTCATTTGCCTACATCTCTACAAAACCAGGATCTAGCAACTACTGTTCAGCTATGGCTGTCGGTTGTAAAGACGACTGAGAATGTCTGTGGGAATTTTTTCTTTTGTTTTCTTCTTGTGGGAGAAGTCCTAGTATACTCAGACATTATCCTTGCCCTTCAAATTCTTTTATTCTTTAATTATGGTTAATTTCAAAGGTCATATTTGTATCTCACTGTGAGGAAGAGGCTTTCATTAGTGTTTCTGCACTGAGGTAGGGCTCAAATAGCAGAGATGTCACCCACAAAAGTATATTTTCATGATGCTGTTTTTGGAAATTTCGCTTCATACAAATCAGAGTCAGTGAACAACCTGTCTATTTCTGATTGTGTATTGCTATGAGAGTTTGATGATGCTATTAAGATGCTTTCCCGATACTAATACAAGAACTATGTCTATGCTGGTAAACTGTATAAGTGTTGATTTTGATAGAGCACTCTCTTGCCATCTGACTTAGGATGAAATTAACCCCCTGTGCAGATATCTGGCACTTGTGCATCACTTGAGTTGTCTTTTGACATGTTAATTGTGATTGAAATGATACCTAGGCTCCTCTGCTGGTTTACTTCAGAAGTGAATCTCCTGCAAGCAAGGCAGCAACTCTTAAAGCAGAAACCTTCTTCCGAGCAGCATCCTCATCTTCACCTTCAGAATGCTGTTGCACCCTCCTGAAACAAGAAATGAGCTCTCAGAAAACTGCTGTGGAGTAATAGTCAAGGGGATTGCTTGGGAGTAAGCTGTCATTTATGATCATTTACAGAGGGCAATGTATTCAGCAAGTGTTAGTGAATAGGAAAGAGAACTCCATCAGAAATTAGGTGTCTACTCCAGGGAGTTTCAGTTCCCTTTTCTGTAAGGGTGACAGCCATTCAAAAAGACTAGTGGTGCACTAGGATGTCAAGTTGCTTTTAATCATTCTATGATTCTTCTTTGTGTTAGAGATTTGTATTAAAGAAGGGAAAAGTTATGGAAATATTTCCTGTTGTTGGAAAGATTTTCCCAAATCATGATTCTAGAAAACAAAACAAAACAAAATTTAAAATGGACTCAATTAAAAGTGCTAAATGAGGATTATAATGAGATATCCAAAGTCTTGCCAAGTGAATTTAATCACTTTGTGATCCCAACAGCCACACAATTCAACTCTTTCTTAGCATAATTAAGCAAGTGACAATGAGGATGCTATTCCAAGACATGGTAATGAGATGCTGTGGGGCCTGAATTCAGCTGGAGGGGATTTCCTATTAAATATTTATTGTATGTGTAGCTTCTTCAGTAGCTAGAAATATAGAAAAGGAAATTTAGCCAAATAGAACCTCAAAACTGAAGAACTGTGGTCAGTTGGTTTTGGACTGACTATTATTTTTGGCCTGCGGGCTGCATTCAGTGTCAATAAAAATCATATAGTTTATGTAGGAGGGAAATAAATTGGTGGAAGTTAGAATGTAGGAAAATAAAAATGGAAAGGGAATGAGAAGGAAATAGGAATGTGACAAACCAATTAGGGAGAATACAAATGATAAAAGTCAACAGGAATTAACTAATGATGGGCTGTAGAATGCTGAAAAACTGGAAGGTTTAAGGGGAAAAACAGCATGTAGAAAGGAAATAATTGGATAACAGAGATGATGGTATGAGCCAGTGAACTGAAAAATAATGATACTTTTAAGCATAGTGAACATTTAATTCTGGATCAGGGGAGAGATGAAGTATGTTTTCATCACGTTAGTGTAGACAATTTATGGGGGTTATGGAAGTCATGGCCAACCTATGTTTAACTGAAACTGTAGAAGAAAAGCTCTATCAAGGCTCCAGGGATTTATAACACATTTGCACATACACAAACCAAAGAAGAATGCAAAAGAATGCTATTTAAACTATGAAATTTAGCTGGGATCTTCTCAGCTATTGATTTGCCTGACTTCAAAAAACCGATCCTGCTTTCATGTTCGTCAGATGTTCTGGTCTTCTGTACTATCTTATGATCATTCTTATGATAAAGAGATAAATAAAGGCAGAGCAGAGTTCATTCCTTAAGAGTCTGGGAACACTTAAAATTAGGTTGAATGGTGTTGCTAGTGGCTTCTTTTAAAATGCAACTGGTGCATGAAGAAATGTGTTCATAAACACCTTCCTGTTCCAAGCTGGAATGTGCAGGAGCAACAAGTCCTGGGCATCCACAGACTGGTGCAGGTGTAGGGGGACATCGTGACTTGGAGGTGGTTGCAGACTGTTTTGTGCAGAGTCCACCAGGTTCCAATCCTGGAGGAGCGGGCTCTCACCCTGCTTCCCTGCCTTGCCCACCCTCGAGAGATGCCCCAAGTGGAAGCACTGCGGTTCTCCCTGACCTTTGGCAAAGAGCACTGCTTGTTCTTTGTATCCTGCTCATATTCTCCATGGGTTTGAGGAGCAGATGAATGGCTGAGAAATGAATGAGATCTGGAAAAGTTGTGGAGTGCTATTAGCAACCATGCAGAAACTGTGACCTTCCCCTCTGTCCTCCCTGACCTATCTCTTCAGCTCTTCGGGCTTACTCTCTGTCTTTCCCTGGGTGTTTGAACGATGTCTCTGGGGTATATTGGAATCCCAAGGAGAAACTGCTACGTAAATAATAATAATTCCTGTCATACTTGCTAAATGGCACTTATAATTTTAAAAAAAAATTTTGGCAATAGGATCAAATTAACTTGATGAGAAAGCTCTTTTCTTGTAAAGTACTAGGAAAGCTGTGAGACAGGAGGTGCAATTAATTATCTCACTTGGATTAAAAGCTCTTTTATTTGATATTTGATCTCTTATTACTTGATTTCCCACAGAATTGCTGGTAACGTGCAGTACCACTTAATAGCTCATTAGCACTCCAGTGTGGTATTTGTAAGGTGGTCAGGTTTGTGTATAATAAAGCAGTTGCTGGCTAGCAGTGAATGACTTCAGCCATAATTAATTAATTAAATGTGTGTAAAGCATGGTTCATTAGCAAGGTGTGTGACAATCTTGTGGTGTCCAATGCTGTCCCTCTAATCATGTAATGGGCATGATGCTACTGCAGCATTGCTTCATTAGTTTCCAGCTTCTGCTAGTGTTGTTTAGGCAAAAGACCTCTAATTTCCAGGGCTCGTTCCAACGACCTGGTACAGTTGGAAAGAATATGTTACGGTAACCAATCGAACAGCATTTCTTACTGTTTTCACTTAAAACCCACACAATTAGAAATTATTACTATAGCTTAGCAGCAGTAGCAGAACATTTGCTAGGGAAGCTGGAAATCTCAGTTCAACTGTAGTTCAAGCAATAACTATTCTTTATACTCAATTATGCACTGTAACCCATTAGGGAAGTCTGTGGTTTCCTGATGTAGGAGGTTTTTTCCCCTTCTGTGTTACTTGTAGCCAGTTGCAACCTTGCTGTATATTAGAGATTGGTATGATTGTACAATTATTCTGCAGGCTAACTTTTACCCACTGTATTTATCTGGCATGTTTAGAGACAGAACAAAGCCAGAACGTTCAGCCCTTTAACCCAGATATTAAGTGTGGGATAACGCTACTCTGATGCATTTGTGGTGTAAAGCCATTAGAAACTGATTCTTCAGACCTACTAGATCCAGAAACCAGTCTTCTGGGCCCTGGTGGGGATTTTTTGCAAAGGAAGATTTTGAAGACAAGTTTACTTTCACCACTTGAAAACTTCTTCATTCAACCTCTGTGGAAACGGGGTCAGTTTAGTTCTATCAACATCATTTGCTTTCATGAACCAGGCAAAAAAGTTTCTGATCTTTTGACAGTCCGTGAAAGTGATGATAAAATCAATGAAAGGAGGTATGGCATTCCCTACTGTAGCGAGTGTGGGCATTAAGAGTCTTGCTCTTCCTTTGTTTTGGATAGGTTCAGTCATGCTGAGCGTGAGGTTCAGGTTCTGATTCTTGTGTAGTTGTTCTTGTTGAGATGTTTCTGTGTGCCCTGTTGTTTTGTGGTTAGGAGGGCAGGTGGGTGGGTGTTGTTAATGTTGTGGTTTTCTGCTGCCTTGTTTCTGAAATGAATTCCTGGGAAGCTTTGGCACCCTGGGATATTGATAAAAAAAATCTGCAGTAAAGATATTGTTGATGGCTCTGGCTGTTGTTCAGAAACACAGTTTTACAGTGTCACTGTTGCATTTGACTGGTACTTTCTCTTCTTGATGGTTGCTGTAATCAGAGCAAGTGTAGGTAGTTTTCTTCTCCAGTGGCTGCATTGGAGGTTGTGAAAGAGGTTATGATGGGACTAGAAAAGAACAATATGTGTGTCCTGGTTCCGATGCCTTCCACGCCACAATTTTCACATCTAAGGCACTGCTTGTTTCAGGACAGTTTTCTTTTTGGAGCTAGTGTGCTTCGTTCTCTGTAAAAATAACTCTGGGTAGTTTTTTTCTGGTTGGAGAAATTCTCCTGCTCCCTATGGAGGAAGGACTTTCTTCTTCAATTATGCAGATCACTGTGGTGTGAGTTTAACCCTGACCCTTGGATTGAGTTGTCTGAACTGGCACGGGTAGGCTTCACCCAAAATGTTAGGGAAACAGCGCAATGCATACAGAGGCTCTATCTTTTTACTTAAAACATATCTAGCTGTCAAAGAGGAATAAAGTAACTGATTTCACGGAAAATGACACTGAGAACAGCATCTTCAATTTCGAGTTATCTACCTGCCCTAACTCCATTTTATTGCCATAAGTCTGAGCATGAGCAGGTAGTTACAGGCCAAATATGAATGTGCAAAGCTGCTCTTCCCACCCCTTTGCCTTGAGCATCCTTCACATGCCAGTTATGTGCTGCCAATGCCTTCAGAGCCATTAGTCCTCATTTCAGTGTTTTAAAGGCTATTTTTCCGAAGTTCCTCTATAATACGTTTCTTTCCAGAGGTAGGCAGTGAAACTAGTTCTTTCTGAGTGGAGATTTCTGAGGGTTGATTATTTTTTGCTTTTTTTTTTAATGCAGAGGGCTCTTTTAAAGAAGGATATATTATTTCTCCCTCCTTGAGTCTTCCTTCCCCCCATTATTACAATTTTCAAAAATGTAGATGCTCCTAATACAGCAGAGACCGTTCCACAGCTCTGCCTTTAATGGAGTGAGCAGATTGCAGTAAGAATGCGGTGCTGCTCAGTAAATTTAATGACTTTATGAAGATAAATGTTTCCCTTCCAAAGCCCCTTCTTGTCAGAATACATTTAATACCGCCATTCCTTTGAGAACTAAATTCCTGTAGCACTTTGCAGCATATTAGCATGTTTTTCTCACCACATGAAATTGCACTTCAAGCAAGAAATAATAATGTTTCTGCATCCCCTTGTACATTTTTATTACTGCCAATGAATAGGAGTAAATTAACTATTATGGCTAACATTATTCACAGGGACAAATTCCTAACTCATTTTACAGAGAATAATAAATAACTGAATAAATAAGATGCCTTTAATTTCACATGTGAATTAACAAAGATTCTTCTGAGTAGGAGGAATAGAGGCCAGATGACTTTACAAACAAGATGCAACTCTGTAAGAGATGTTAGATGTGTGTCCACTCATCTTTATTTTCTTTTATACTCCAAAAAGCATAATGAATATCCTTATTATGACATATGGTTCCTATGAAGAGAGGTTCCTCTTGTCTGATTATTTGTTTCTATGTGTGTTTATCCAAATACTAATCTGGGAGATGAGCCATATTTTGCTGTTGGTTGCTTGGATGCTGCTCTGATTGATGGCAATTATCGTATGGTTTACCTCATCTGCAGACCTCAGAGTGCTTTTTAAAAATAGAGTCGTCGTACCCTTTTACGACAAGGGAAACTGAGGCTTAGAGTGATGGGTGTCTTGTAGTAGGTTACTCAACATATCAGAATCAAAGCTCCAGCAGATTGTGATGTCTTAGGTCATCCGAAAGATGACCTTGTCACTTGACAGAAGAAATATTATTTTGATATCACTGTCCAGTTCAGAAGGGATCAGCTTTTGCTTTAAGCATTTTAATCACTGTCCAGTTCAGAAGGGATCAGTTTTTGCTTTAAGCATTTTAAAGTGTGGTTAAAAAAAAGATTATCAACATATAACTGTATTTCTGTGTTATTCATCAAGATTAACAATTTCAGTGAAAATAAATAGTCCTCAGTTTTGTAAATGGAAAAATGTGAATATTTTACTATCAGAGGGGAAAAAAAAAGACATAAATAAATTCCTGCTTCTTCAAAATCTGATGGCAATACAATATTTCATTAAACAAAAATGGGTTTTAACCAGGACATTTTTCAATTCTTCCTGAGTCTTTTAAAATTCTATTTTCAGTTCATGTGCTGAATCATTGTGGCTGCTTTGCCATCTGTGTTTATGCATGTGCATACATCTACTTTGACTTCGTTCCTAACCATTGCTGTCTTGTTTTCTTCCAACAGCACACGAGGACCCAGCAGTGCTCCACAGGGTCACTTCAGCTGCAGGTAGCCAACGGGTGCACTTGCTTATCGTGGGAAGATCCCTCTAACCACGCTTGCCACCTTCTTCACTCGACTAACCTTCAAAGGTCTGCCTTAAACCTTTAAACTGAGGAAATAAAATTGCCAGTTCTGCATACTGAGGTTCTAAGGGCCAGATTTTGTATAAATTTGTTCTCAAAGTGCTGCCACTGGGTGGTGGAGGTGGAGGAGGAAGCAAGTGTGTAGCCACCTGTTGTGAGGTGGTATCTGGTTTTTTGGTTGAGGGACTCTGTGTGTGTGTGTGCATCTGTGTGTGCGTGTGTGACCAAAACTGCCATCCTTGGGTTCGTTCTGTATTCCTTGAAGAATGTTGCTGGAAGAGCAGAGTCTTCTTGATTTAACATGCACCTCTGCAATTCTTTGGTTTTGAGTTTATACTTTGATTTCTGTAAAGGTGAGCATGGAGATGTGTGGGTGCTGCTGTTACAACCAGAGCTATTTAAAGACAACCCATAAAAACCGTTTTCACTGAATGGAAAATTGCTGCAAAGCACTGGTGAAAAACGTCTGTTCTTGAAAATTTCAAATCCTTTATTGGAAGCCCCTCCAGCCAAGGCCCAACACGAAGAAATGTTTACCGTATAGCATGATTTAATCGGGCTGGTCTCTGATTTTGTGGCGGAAAACAATCCTACTCGCTTACTGACTTTTTTTCGTTTGTTGGGGCTTTTTTTCAGGACGAGGACTCTTCCGGACACGCCACGGGGAGCGGGACCAGCGCTTCCCAGCCCGACGCTGGTGCCTTTCCCATCCCAGCGGCGGGGCCGGTGGCCGCCGCCGGTCACTAGAGGGAGTCCCGACCGCGTCTTAGGCGAGTCCTAGCTCGAGTAATGCCGCGGAATATCGGCGCTAAACTCTCCTTTGTATCCCTTAGTCACGTCTTTTCTGCTTTTTCCCCTCCTCTGTTCCTCCGCAATAACTGTTGTAAATTAAACAGTTACTTCTCTTCCTCTGGTTTCAAAGCATCAAAGATGCCTGTGAGCCCGTTACCTTTGATGCTGATTTCCTGCTCGAATGCGTGTTTTGGCGTTGTGACATCCTGAGAAAGTTTAATCTGAAGCAGAGGAACTGTAAAATGAAGAGAGCAATTATATACAGCCCAGAGCTCTGAGCAGCTGAAATGACAACAAAGTTTCATCTGTTTATTAGGTTAGCTCTGTTTTGGATAAAATACTATTAGTGATTTATGAAGAGGAGAGTAGGACTTTGAAATTGAATATCTGTCAATTAAATCTGAAAACCTTAGGATGAAATGCTTTTAGAAGTCAAATAACATCTATTAAAACTTCAGATTTAGTCAATGAGATCAGGCTGTACCCTGGGTATACACTGAAGGAAAAACAGTGTATACATGACAGAAACTTACCTGGGAGGACAAGGGTATCTTCTTGTAGGCAGAGAGGGAAAAGGAGGAATTAAACCAACTTTCTAGTCTGCAAAGAGAATTACTATGTAAAGATGGCTACAGTTGTCAAGGCAACTTTGCTTTTACTAGTGCTCCAAATATGGGCTCTGCTTTTACTAGGTCTCCAAATATGGGCTCTGAAATCCCTTCCTTTCCCACTCCCTCTCTACTCCCCGCAAAAACCCTACCCTACCAAGAAAAAAAACCAAATGCCAAGTGACCCACCTAAATTTCTCTAGGTGACTTTTATTTTTCAGTAGAAAACAATTGTGTAAGAATAGTGGAGAATTGGAATTCCTTCCAAAAGGAAGTAATAGAAAACCAGCCAATATTTGGAATTGATGATTCTGCCTGGAACTTGTTCTTGGTAGATAGTAATCAAGGTCCAGTGTTAAACAGTGCAGACTAGGGAGGCTGCTTGGAGTATGCAAAAGCAGAAAAATAGACATCGATCATCTTTAACGTTGAAGCAACTTCTGAGCTCGATGGTGTTTTTTTATTCTGTGTTTGCGCATCACTTGACTATTGCACGATATTGCTCCACTCACTGTGATAAGTCACTAAAAACCTCTTTCTTTAGGCTTGAAGGTAAGCATGGAGAAGAGCACAAATCCTTTAGCCGACTCTATTGAGGAAGATGGCAGGGCAGCCTGGGTGAATGGGATTTGCTGTTCCCTTTGCTGTAAAGTGCCTGACCGACTTGTCCTGCGAGCTGGCCTTTTCTGTTACATTGCATTCTCACCTGGCGATCGAATGCTGAAAGACTGACAGCACAATGATGCTGTATTTACTGATGCATGGATCTTGCAGCTGTATCCTCATGGGAGCCTTTGCTTTCCAGAGCAGAAACCGTCTTTTTGGTGTGGGTAAATGTATGTATGTTTACAACATCCAGCAGAAAGGGCGCAGGGTTTGGGATCAGTACCTTAAAGTTCAACAGTGGTCACATCCATAAGTGTTTTCTCTCTCCATGCCTATGGGCCAAATATATATGCTTTAAATAGTTTGTATGCCACAATATACTCTTCACTAAAGCTGTCTCAGCTTTTCTTATTTGGTCACAATAATGCTGTCAATAATGCTTGTTTATACTGATAATGCAAAAAGAAGGACAATCTTCTACTTAAAGCCCAGGGTTCAGCTTCCTGACCTGTAGTACAGGAATATGAATAATTCCTTTTTCTCTCTGTCTTATGGTACTTAAAATGAAAGCTCTGCAGGGCAGATGCTGTATCTTGGTGTGTGTCAATGGTCCCTAGGATGTGCTCTGATCTCAGCTGAGCCATCAAAGTGATGCTTTATCACCTGTAATGTCAAAGAACAGATGTAGCTCAGTTTTTTCTGGACTATAAGAAGGGTTTATATTCTGCCTGTAGTGTCACACTTGAAAATCAGAATGGAAAAGCTATTGTTTTTGAACAAGTTAATAATGTACAAAATTTCTTACAATCCTTACTTTAAATGACAGTTTCTGTGGTTTCCTATATCTTGGTGATAGTATTGCATATAAGCGTTTGCTAAGCAAACTCCTTATATTTTTACAATGGTCCCAGAAATTGTCTTTCCCATGATGCTTTACTGGTTGAACTTGGTCACCAGAGACAATACTGGGCGGTGACCATTAGCTGTCCTTTTGAGGTGAGGACTTTCTGCTATGTATCTTGTAGAGAATCTTGGGTAATCCACTGTAGCCCATGAGTGGATCCAGAACAGTGTTGTAATACAAATTGGTGAGTGCCAATTGCAAGGATGTGATATCAAATTCCAGAGCACATCGAATAGTCCAGTGTTGGAGGATTAAAAAGATATAGAGAATAAAAAGATCGTCTATATGTGAGATGCTGTGTTTGGAGGAATAAAAAGAAATTTGGGTAGTTATGATGCAAAAAATTTTGATGCAGTGTTTTAAGGAATTCCAAGACCACTATTAATGCTGACAGAATGAATCAATTATATATTTTCTTTGATAGAACCCTTGATAGGCACAAGACTAAATAGATGTCAGAAAATAATTTCTTACTGTAGGAAGGGTTTGTTCTTCATAGATGTTCTCTTTACTGTCTTGGACCTGGTTTGCAGACAGTGCTTCTGGGACAGAAAGTCTTGAGTTTGGATACATTTCCTAATCAGTAGAAATTGTGTGTTTTCTAGGCTGTGATTTTTCTGATCTCTTTTTGATATGTGCCTTCGGGTTAGACGACCGTGTAAAATCTCACTCTCTAGGGTCTCAAGTCATACTGGGCAAGTAGCACAAATAGAGAAGTTCCCACTGTGGATCTCTAAGTTTGGTTCCTCCGCCAACAGTCAGGACCATATAATCCTAAGCACTTAGCTCCTCAGGGGTTGGACTGGAATTACTGAAAAGGTACTTCTGAAATCTCTTTGTCTATCAGCATTGTCAGAAGCTAACTGGCTTTTCAATGTCCAGCCTTAAGAGTGCAGCTGAGTTGCATTAGCCAAGTTGTGCCAAGGAGGGAAAAAAATTCCCCAGACTCATACCTGAGTTCTTGACAAGTTCCTCACTGCCAAGTCACTTTTTTTGGTGTTAATATGACTCTTCTGCATGTATGTTGGTTTTATTTTTTGGTGGAACACATCAAGCAGTCCTCCGGCCCTCAGGTTTGTATGTGCCTTTGATAAATAGTTCAGAAAAACATTATGGTAGGAAATGTGTAGCTTAACAGAAGTTAAGCTACACTGGCATTTGCTACTATGTAAACACCAGTTGTTAGGAAATGATAAGCGTTATTGATATCCCAAATGTATGTATTAGTGGGAACAATGTTATGGAAAATGTTAACATCTGTCAAGACAATATAAACAATTATAAGTAACTTTCTTTTAATGATGCAATTGTACTATAACAAAAGGTGCACTGTAAATTAACAAGACACCACACTAGGTTTATGTATTTTAGGGAATAAATTCCAATCCAGCTAAGAAAACAAATAAAGTTTCCAGAGAATCCCTTTGGAAAAAAGCCAACTCTGCTAAACCTTTACGAAATAAAGTCTGGGAACTGAGATTGTTATTAAATCTGACCTTGATCAGATTTTTATTATGTCAGAAAAAATGGTTCTTAAGAGACAGAGTTGTCATGGGATTAGAGTACATCTACAGCAAGATGTTTCCATGGCAACAAATCAAACACCATTTCCTAAGTCTGCAGTCGTCTGCTTCAAACCCATGAACTTAGCATTGAATAATTATAGAGAAATGCAGTAATGTTGTGTAAAGAGAGGGGGGGAAATAAATCAATCTGGAGGCAGTGATTTATTTTAAAATGCCAATTAACCCCATCAGTGTGATTGTTTGGAGCTTCTGTTGGTGGCGACAGGTCCCACGTAGGTATTTGGTTTTACAAATTGAAAGCATAATTTTTTTGTCACACATAACCTTAAAAAAAGTGAAAGACGAATCATAATTCCACCAGAATTAATGAAGTCTGAAAGTTATGTATAAAAGCCGTAATAGAAATTCGGAGTTGTGTCAGTGACTCCAGGCGGCAGCAGCACATGATACTCCACCTGAATTCTCCTCATGTTTGAAGGATCTGAAAACATACTTGATACGGCTACGTGTTTAGTCTCCTACAACCAATGAGCTATCTAAATTCATAGGCTCCAATGTCACACAGCTGTAATCTTGGTGGAAAGTTAAACCGGTGAACACATCACCACTTAGAACTTAGGGAGTGAGTTAAGGCTATTTAGTTTATCAGTCTTTTTCCCATTCTGCCATAATTGTATTATGAATGTATTGTTCTCCTCCAGAAGCCGTACCTTCTGAATTTATCTGCTCTGTGGTGACATCTGTCTCTGTCTCACCTTTTTTTTTTTTTCTTTTTTTTTTTCCCCTCAAAAATCCCTCCAGTTACTGGGAGGTTTCCTGTGTACATCTGGGACATATTGTACCACCAGGTTAGAAGACAAGTTGTATTTTGACATAGCACTTGATGAATGACCTTTAATAAAAGGACGCAGGTTCAGTGCAGAAACAGAGTCTTCGAGCACAGAATGTAAATAGCCTGTGCTTTCTTTCTTCATTTTGGGTGCATGTTACTCCACAGGGTGGAGGCTGGAGGAGAGTGTTAGCAGAAGATTTGGAAACCATAGCCTTGAGACTTAGTAGTGACACACTATCTGTGTGTTACAGTTGCTCACACAACTGCACAGTTCTCTTCTCCAACAAGGTGTTGCTAACGGGAAAATCCTAGGGTGGGCCATTCCTGTGCATTTTTCTCACCTACTAGTAATTTGATTAGTAACAGTCAGCATCTGGCCATCAGGTCATAGAAATCCAGCAGAGCTGAAGACATGCTCATCTTGGATTATAGATTACAGTAGAAAGATCTGCTGTCACAGGTAGGGTAATACTAAAATTGGTGTCTGACTGCAATAAAACTTCTGACAAGGGGTGTGGGTTTTACAAAACAACTTATGAGTCCTCTTAAGAGGAACTAGTGTAGCCTTGAATCTCATCACAGCTGCTGTTTTCTCCCTTGCTGCTGGCTGATGCATTCATTCAACCCATCCTGCATTCCTGATTCAGCTACCCTTGCTCCTGGTGTGGCACAAGGAAATTTTGTTGCCTGATGTGGTGATGAATCAAAGTTACGCTCCAAATCAGGTCATTTGATACATGTGGATACCACTCACATTTTCTCAAGAAATGCTTGGTTCAGTGTGGAAAAAATGCTGGAATCTGGATTTGTACAGTATTAATTTGCCTACCTCAGGAGGTTAAATTTGCACTTTAAGCCAGAAGCTACATCTTATTTTAATTCAAAAGATCTGTGGGGGCATTCGTGTAATTTTGAAATCAGTGAGTCAGAATAAGGTAAATGCTGCAGCTGAAGCTTTCATGTAGATTGAAATGATAGGAATCTTTCATTTCTTATGTGTGCACAATTTATAGCCATTAAAAGTATATTAGTGTCGTAGAAAATGGGAAAATTTGTTTGTTCCCTAAAGGTGTAAGGAAAATGATACTTTTCTTGCTCACAATAGGAAATTATTAATAAAGATGGAGAAGTGATACCACTCTGAAATATGCGATGTTCTTAACATAGCTAAAAATAATGGTGATGTCCTGGATTTGTAATGGACATACTGATAATTATTTGTATTTTCTTTCCTTCATGTGTTTTTTAACATTAATAAGCCCATCAGTGAAGGAAATAGCCAAAAATCAAAAGAATTGCTATTACTGTAGTCTCACAGATTTCAGGGAGTTTCTCTTCACAGCAGAGAGCCGGTGAGATGGGATGTTTCTCTTCATTTTTAACACTGGAGAACATAGCCACTGAGAAGATAGAATTTTATTTTTTTTTCCTAGCAACTACCTCGAAACTTTTGCAAATTCTGGCTGGTGCTTAGTTGCACCATTAATTACATGAAAACTCTGGAGTCTAATGACCTCCAACACTACACAAACTGCATTTAGGAGATCATGACATTGAACTCACCTTTTGCAAGTTACATTTCTAGCTGTTGGCACAGTCTTTTTAATGAGGCCCACGCACTTAAGAGGCAACAGGATGCTGTGCCATCCACAGATGGACACCACCTGGAGTGGGCAGGCCAGTTGAGATCATTATGCTTTAGCCCCCTCTGATGAAGCAAAGTTACATGAATTTGAGGAAGAGTCTCGTTGGAAACAGCGTATTCCTGTAGGTGTAACAGATAAGCCAGGCGAGGAAGGCTCCTGCAAGAAATGCACACAAGCTGGCAGTCGTTTGTCTCCAGAACAGAGGAAACAACGGTCCCTCAGTCTGTGCACCACTCAGGTCCTTCATGAACTGGATAGCTTAAGTCTTAATTTAAAATGCACAAAGATGGAAGCTACTGAAGGCTTGTGAAAAGGGGTTTGTGGTTAGGGTGTGGCACATTAAATGACACTAAAGTCCTCTGGGAGAACCCAAAAGTCATATCCTTCTGTTGGTTCAACTCATATACACCTATGTCGTGTATATGTTTCTGTAAGTGTCACGCTGTTATCTTTTGCCCAATAGTTTTAAAGGTATGTTGCAGATTTGAGTCACGTTTCCAAAACCCTTCCTTCCATATCTTTGTTTCAATAGTAGAGGTCAGTAGAGATGACAGCGGCACAAACGGCAATACTGATGTGCCACATTGGTGGATATGTACAGTAGAGATGGGTTATATCAACCTGTACAGATTAAAAAGCAAGACGTAACTAAGGGACATTAGGACTTTGTCATCATGCATGTTTAGTTTGTAAACAAGCAACAATAATTTTTTGCAACCGGACTTGCACCTGCTGCAATCCATTCTCAGAGTTTGGTGTGTCACCATGAGATACACTATCACTAGTGATTATTGCATTGTGGAGATGTCTAAATATTACTTAAATTTCCTCCGTTATCCTAGCACTAGTTCTGGCACTTTTGCCAGAATATTATGCCGTCCTTGATGGATGGAGGATGAGAGGAAGCACAGAAACATCCACAGCCTGACTCACCTGGTGTGAGGAGACTGCACTGCATGGTTCAAGAGGCTTTTGGGCAGTGAATTTCTGGCTGGATGTGGTGGCTGATGTTTGATCACTGTAGTGTGCTGAGCCACTGAAGGGGGTCTGGACAGTACAGGATTGTGGTTCCTGGTTCTACTGTGGAGCCAGGTCAGTGACTCACCATGTAGTGACTCAGAAGATATATTTTGGAATATGATTTTAGAAGAACTATGCACTTCTCAAGGTTTTCCAGTAGAAACCAGGTACCTCCTCCCTGTTCAGAAAAACTCCAAGTCTCTTGGTTGCCTGAGACTGCCTGAGCCAGGTGCCAGGAAGGAGGATACTTAGTTCTGGGGTGAGGACTTACTGTCAGTGTTGATGGTACTTGGACAAGTGAGAACATTCTTGGGCAAATGATGTGAAGTCAGAAGTCTGAAAAAATTATTCTGGATGAACCAGACTACACTGAGGCCATCTATTTTTATGTAATGTTTCTGGAACATCTTTCTGTATAATTAGATCTTAGGTTTACAGGTTGTGTAGCTTATGTAAACACTGAACTGCAGATGAATGCTGGAGCAACCAACCACAAAGTGCAAGCAAGGAGCATATTCAGAGTGATTTTTCCTCTTTAAATAGAAGGAGGAGCAGGCTCTGCCTTACACTTAAAATGGAGTTTAGCTGATTCTGGGTAATGGTGCGGTGATGATTATATTGTTTGAATAAATGCAGGAAAGGAAGGACTGCACATCTGAGCTGACCATATGGGATACTTAAGGCCTGGCAGTGAAGTGTTTAGGTCAGTAGGGCTGAAGTACTTCATTGTGATCCCTAGCACTAGCAAGACTGGGTTAAATACGTTGGATGCTTCATGTAGCAAGGTGAGAGTTGATTATCCAGAGGAAAACTTTCATGTTAGGAGAGACTGAAAAGTCAGGGCCAGCTAATAACTGGGATGATTAATAAAGGAAATGTAATGAAGACTGTATCAAAATATTGAATGGCCTGAAAGCAAACACTGGTTGCTCTTGTTTGCCCTTTCTCAGGAAGATGCCGAAATGCGAAGGTGCCACATTTAAAATTAACTGAGGCCACTTGGTTTTTCAGAAACAAGCCCTATGATCAACCTGTCACATTTACCGCTTTGAATTTAATTGAGGCCATGAGCTTAGTAGGCTTGCAGAAAGGATTAGACGTTTATGTGGACAGCAGAAACACCCGCAGTTATCTGCGTTGTTTCACCATTCAGGAGTAACCATGACTATTGATTCAATGCGTGTGCTGTCCACCTGCAGAAAGGACTTCATGGTTCAGCATCAGCTCTCCGTGAGGTCTGCCTGGAGCTGCTCCTGCCTGGACAGAGTGGGAGCTCAGCATCTGCTGGTCCTCACTGGTCTGGTCCCTGCCCGCGGCCAGCTTACCCCTGCGAATGGAAGGTTCCCTGCTGGGCACATGAGGAGAACCAACGCAAATAGATCCTGCCAATAAAGTAATGGGCTTTGCAAAAGTTTTTAAATCTGATCAGTTGGTTGGTTTAAGTGTTAAACTTAGATTTTCTATTTTAGCACCCAGTTAAGAATCTGCTAGACATTATAGTACTAATGAAAGTGACTTTTCTCTTACGGATTTGGTAACATTTAAAAATGAATCTAAAGGAGTTAAAAATTCAACAATGTGTTGCTTGTATTCCTGCTTTATATCTTTTCTATTTCTCCTATTTTACAAATGCCATTAGAATCTGAGCATTACCAGAAACTACCAGGAACGACAGTGGCCTCAAGGACAATGCAGCTTGTTGAGAATGTATTTTGTAAACACTGATTTGCAGATCCAGGTAGGCATGAGTTCCTAGATGTGCGGCATTGCAAATCCAGCTGTGAGACATGGATATCGATATCAGTGTTCCCTGAGAGGTCAGTTATCCAAAAATGACTGCTCACTGCCTTTGGCTGGTTGATGGCTGGACTCGTTTGACAGGGTGTTTTGGCCGTGAAGGCTTGTGCGCAGCCATCGGGCAGTGCGGGTACTGAGGATCCCTCCATGATCCCTGTGGGCAGTGTCTTCAGCTCAGCAAGAGCAAACGTGTCTGGTACAGGTATCTTTTCTCTTTAATCAATCTACCTCTCTATCTTCTGCAAGTATTGACTAACTCTAAGGGCAGGAGCAGTAAAATATTGGACAAGGGTTAGTTCCAGAGAGAACGTTATGTTGTTATGCTGTCTTTAGATGAAGACTGAAGACAGTAATCAGAAGGACTATTTTTAACCGTGGGTTGATTTATTTGTTTTTCTTGCGCAGCTATTGCACCTGGAGCCACCGATGATGGCTTGATTAATTCTTGGTGATTTTTTGTTTTTTCTCCACCTTCACGACTGGCAT
The DNA here is from genome assembly GCF_000703405.1 of Apaloderma vittatum. Classification (NCBI taxonomy): domain Eukaryota; kingdom Metazoa; phylum Chordata; class Aves; order Trogoniformes; family Trogonidae; genus Apaloderma; species Apaloderma vittatum. The sequence continues at coordinate 230,013 of NW_009713087.1, read as the reverse complement.
GATGTTGGGCTGCAGCAGATGCAATCTCTGGGTGCTCCCCTGCAGCCGCAGGCGAAGGCAGCTCTGGACCTGTCACGCAGGACAGGGATCCTGGAGCACTGTCAGAGTCTAAGTGGATGCTCTGATTGGAGTCAGTCGGCTGGGAGAGTTTTTCCATTCCTCCTGTAGGCACAAGTAGATACAAGTGTAGCTGAACGAGCTGCAGGCTGCCTACCCTGTGTATGGTGAGCAGTGTAGTGAAGGATAGACAGCGGCCACCGTTGATTGCAAAGCTTTCCCAAGAAAGTGAATAAATTGGTGATGATGATTATCCAGCCCATATTGGATAATGTACTACCATCATTGCTGTGTTGCTGTACCACAGCTTGTTTAAAGCTAGTTTAAATATTATACAATGCTATTATATTGACTTTGTAGCCCTGTGCTGAAGGAAGAAGAACAGTCCTGAGATTATTGGTTTTTATGTCTTTTTATCTAGGAAACTCCCTTTCTCCTTGTGCTTGTTACCTTCAGTGGCTGGGAGAGTGTGAGATGGAGTTTCCCTGACAGATCCTGGGGCTTCAATCTGCCAGACCTGGACCAAGTAACTGATCCTTGTAGCAGCACCTAATGCTAAGTAAATTCAAGGCTTCACAGCTATTGGAACACTGTGGACACAGACAAGGAACCAACATTTTCAGAAGTGCCTGTGAACTTCGAAATCTCAGACTTAAGGTATCTATCCTGAGAAAACCTAGGGAAACCCAGGGGCAAGCCTGCACCAAAGCAACCAGTTCTGCAAAACCAAACCAGTGCTGCTAGTGTGTCTGCCCCATCCAGAAGCGTTCTTAAAATACTCTGCCTCCTAGGATTTTCTGAATATTACCCATAGTAATTCACACCTTATTTTTCCTTTCTGTGTGACTCAGTAACAGCCACCTCCCTTTTTTATTTTTCCTAGCTAAAGGTCAGCCTGAGCTGTGTATTAAGGATGAAAGGATGCAGCCCAGAGCCAGCCTAGGGGCCCAGTTTCTGTTGTGGATCTCTCCTGAGGGCACTTCTGTTTGCAAGTGTCTGCCTTGCAACTTCTGAGAAGCCTACAGAGATTGCTATTGTTTAGGACAAGTTCTGTCAAAATTATTATTCTGTTAGTAATTATTATTTTTTTCATATTTCCTTCACAGAACCCGGCCACTTTCAGGCTGTATTTTTAAGCCTTCTCTGTGCCAAGTGTCAGGAATGACTTCTTGTCCTCAAAAACTGAAGAGACTTTTCCCACCAGTGCAAATGAAGGTGTCTGAGGACATAGAGGAAGGGACAGCAGAAAGCAGCTAATCTCTGTTCTCACACTTGAAGCTGAAAAATTGTTGGATTTTGTCCATCCACATGTTCCTTAAAATCTAGTCTTGAGGGATCTGATCTAACGTACTTAAGCAAATGGTAGACAGATAGAGTGGAAGGAAATTCAAGGGCAGCTGTAGTAAGCCTTAGGTGTAAATACGACTGAGGAGAAATAAAAAAGGACTATCTCCTACTGAAGCCAACCTTCAAAGTGACAGAACCTCTACAGGCTGTCCTGTAAGAGAAAGACATGCTCACCATCTCCATTTTCCACATTTGAATGTGCTAGCATGGTTCCCCCCTGATTAACTGTCAGAGCTGTATCAGTCTGTGGCTCTGTGGGTTTAATCTGAAGCATTGGCATGTGTGTCTTTATTATAGTTTCCAGACAGACTATGCAGATATATGGAAGGTAGAAACATCATGTATACCTTTGAGATGCAAATCTATAAGTAGAATGCACCAAAATCTACTAACCTTGAATCAGTTGTAAATAAGGATATCTTACCTTATGTCTCTTTTTATTCTTGGGAGGGGGAATTTTATCTATAAATTGAGAATGTCAGGGCAGTTTACCTCACTGCAGGTATACCTAGCACTTCTGTTGTGATGGCTGATAGATTGCAACATGATTTCTGAAGAGGCTGCTCTTCAAAAAGGTAAGATACAAAACAACAAGCACATTCATATAATAGACGATCATTTAAGATAACACATTCGGCCTGACATGTAGTGTTTTGCACATTTTGAATTGTCTCCTGCCAAAATACTCAGGCCTGCAGGGGGAACTCCTGTTGGGAACACAGGACAGATAGATCTGAATCCAGCCATGAAACTCCCTGGGGCCAGCAGTGTGATGGTAATGATCACACCACAGTAAGATGTAAAACATACCTTTGTGCAGCTCACTGTAAACAGCAACTCCAGTATTATGATGTAAATGAGAAACCACAAGAGATGATGTGCGAATGGAAACACAGCAAGGTGCTCTGCGAGGGAGCAGGAAGCACAGTGCAAGGGGAAATTCTGCAGAGCGCAAGGGGAGGGGGAATTAAAACCTGGACTCACTTCGCAGCAGAGAGAAACTTTAAATACTGCTTGGGCTGATGCAGAAGGGAGGGAATTCGCCAACCTGTGCCTAATCCCAGCTGAGGATCTGGAAGGGCAGAGGACAGGAGAGGACAGGTTATAGTTAGGCTTGGGTTCCTGGACTCACCAATTCAGACCTGGAAGATGAAGCTGGGTCCATCTTTTATCTCCATAAAAATCAGCAATAAGCCTTATCCTAATACACCCTACAATCCATCTTAATGCTCAAATCAGGGCAAACTTTAAAGTTAGGCAGTGTTGCTCAAGACTTGAACTAGCTGATTTTTCAGGTATCTCCAAGGATGGAGATACCTCTCTAGGAAGCTGGTTCCAGTATTTGAGCACCTTCATGGTGAAAACATTTCCTGTAGCATTAAGTGAGTGTAAAATGGCTCCATGGTTGGAGGGCATAAAAGGCAAGAACCTGAAAACAGGCAAGCATTAAAGGGGTTTGAGGATATATCTAAAGTTGCAGGATTTGCAGCTGGGTCCTCAGCTTTACTTCAGAAATCCCTGGTGCCCCTTTGAAAGACCTCCCCTGTGTGGGTAGCGGCAGCTTGCCCGCAAGACACGATTTGCATTGGGTCCTTGTAAAGAAGAAGGTGCAGCTGGAGAGTGTGGTGTCACCAATGCAATTTAAAAATGTGCTGGGCAGCAGGACTGGTGCTGTGTCTGCTGCTGGCTTGGTTGTAAGTGATGTGCCTCTTTGTCCCAGAGTTCCCCGTCCTCTTCCTCTCATCTCTAGCAATGAAGTGAAGGGCTTGCTGGGAAGCTGAGTTTGAAGCTAGAGGAGGTCATACTTAACTAACCTCCTGGAGTTCTTTGAAGATATTGCTGCCAGGCTAGATAAGGGGAATTCAGCAGTGTGCTCAGAGTTTCAAAGAGCATTTCACAAAGTTCCACATCAGAGATTAATAGCTAAGGCAAAAGGTAAAGGAAGAGGAGGTAATAGAGGCTGTTGGATCAAAACCAGCTCAAGGGCGGGTATGAGACAATAAGCATAGATTAAAACTTTTCAAGCTGGCAGAAGGCTGTTCTTGGGACTGTTTCAGGACCTCTGTAACATGTAATCCAGACAACACAAAGGTGTCCCACCATGCTCATGTCGCTAAGGCAGCCCAGGTTTGGCAAAGCATCCTAGCTAGACCCCCTTCTGACTTACCAGCCTGATCAGCCAGGAGCTCTTTCATGTCTTTGTTGGGTGAGAACAGCTGTCAGCACGATCTGGAGTCACTGGTGCCTTCGAGGCCATGGCGAGAGGCTGCCAGCTCTGTGGTGCTGCCACGTGTTTCAGAGCAGTCAGTGTTTGTTGGGCTTTGAAGGCTATGACCCTGCTTCTCAGAAACACTGAGTGAATGTAAAGCTGCTGCTGTCTGAGAAGTTACTGCAGCTTTGCAGTGGGCTGAGGGAAGAGATAATGCGAGGTATGATCTTACCAAGACCAGGCACAACCTAAGCAGATTTACCAGGGCCAAAATCTCTTCGCTGACTCTGCTAACAAATGGCAAAATGGAGGTCACTGGGGAGAAATGTAAAGTATTTAATCTGCAAGCAGGGAATCAGGCTAGGGAATATGTCCTAAACAAAGCAAGCATTCAGCGAGGGGATCAGGAGAGATACTTCATGTGTGTACGGTTTAGTTACTTTTGGAAAAATCATTGAAACTGTCTACCTAGATCACAGCTTTAGTAAAAGGGCAAGCAAGAGACAGGGCTGCGTTAATGGGGTGACAGGATAAAAACCAAAAGAGACAATATGTCTGTTGCTGTAAAAGGCATTAGATCCCACAGAGAATATCAGCGGTGTTGGCCACTGTGCCAGGGTGCTGTAGCATATGGCAACAAATAGCAGCTCCGCAGAACCCAGCCTGTGAACAAAGGTGAGAGCACTGGGTTTTCCTTCACAGGTGTCTGCCCACCCTGTCTATTCATCATCTAAAGAAGACATCTGAGGAGCACAAAGAGTTTCCCTTTAAGCTCTAAGAAAGGTTAGGAATTTTGAAGTCAGTTATATTTTTCTCCAGAGTATTGACTTCTCTCTGTCTTTCTCTCTCTTTCTTCCTTCCATCTCCTCTTTCTCCTTTAGTTTTTTCTCTTTTCTTCCTTCTTTCTCTCCTATCCCCAGTGTGGAGGTTGGTCTGTCTCTTCCTAATATAGTGCTTCTCCTCCACCCCTGCCTGGGAGGTGAGACTCTTTAGTCACCTTCTATTTTCTGACTCCTGAAAGAGTCCTGTCTCCAGTGAAGAGGTTGTTACTTTAAGTAGTACAAGCTTTACAGACTGCACAGCAGGGTGAACAATACTTTTTTTCCCCAGAGATTTGAATTAAAAGAAATCAAAGTCATTTTTGTGGAAGAGGAGAAGCTCAGCCATCAAACTGAAGGCAGGGCCTGGAATATTACACAAACTGACCATCAAAACTCTCAGATGTGGCTTTCCTTCCACACTCAAAGGAGTTCACAATGCTATGGCTGTTTCTAATCATAAAAATTCAGCACCAAATTCTTTCTTTGTTTTCACTGGGGTACATTCAGAGCAAGTTCAGTAAGTTGCTCTGAATTTACCCAGCTATAGAGGAGAGCTGATGTAATTGGAGCTGTACAAGAGACAATCTTATTTTGCTTTCCTTCGGATTACAGCAAGCTTGTCAATCAATGCCCAGAGCCAGTAAATACAACACAGTTGTGCCAGGTAAGAAATGCACTCAACAAACTGTCATAATACCCATTTCTTCTGTTCCTTTCTTAACCAGCCCTGACCACTGGAGGTGGGCTGAATATTTTATGTTTGTATGTACCTTAAGCTGTTAGTCACAATAATGACAGCAGCCTAAATTACAGCAATTAATATTCCTCTAAAATAGTACCTTTTTTCTCTTCATTACCTGATACAACAATCAACAGACTGATGCACAGAGTGGTAAAATAAGTGTCTAATAGGAAAAGGAAAACTTGTTATTCTTGCTGTTTAAATCCCCTGGAGAGGAACTGGCTATTACTATAAAATCTGTGGAATTACCCTTGCTATTTCAACTTGCCAGACCAACCTTTTTTCCCTTTAAATTCAGGTCTTTAGAGTAACTTGCCAAAACAATCTCTCGGCACCACTGAGGTGAGCATCCCTGTTGTGCTGCTCATGTAACTTCCCTGCTCATAGAATCACTCATCCTGGGAAGATTTTGATGGGGGACTTGTACTTTTAACTCTTTTTGCTGCTTTTGGAGATATTGCCTTGCTGTCTTGTGGGAAATGGTCATGCCATAATGCACTGTGACAATGATTGTTGTGAGGAGTGTAAAAAACCATTTAAATAGAAATTACAGCTAGAAGTGAAGGCATGTAAGGAAAAGCCAAGTCATAGGATTTACCTTGCAAATATTAGGGGCAAAGAGAGTCATTTGGCCCTTTTCTTGGATGGGGTTGGGCAAGGGAAAGAAACGCGAAGTCTCATATGATCTTAATTATACACTGTGAATGCCAGCAAATTTCAGGGTACGTGTGGATTCTTGACTGAGGCTCAGTGTGTGAACTTTGTCACTAGAGGAGTATGTCACACACAGAGCTGGGACATGAGCCATCATTCACAATTCAAACAAACCCCAAACCCTTCAGAGATTGAAAAGAAATGTTCAGTTAACCATAAAAACTGTGGCATGATTCTCCATACCCTAGTGCCCTTTGGGAATAGAAATACTTCAAGCTCCAAAATCAAGCCCTTCTTGTGAGGCTTTTTGACTAGACTGGAACCATCAACTATCCAAACCATTGTACAAAATCCTGCTCTTTCGCAACTCCCAGCAGTTTGGGTTTTTTTCTAGACCAGGACTCTATAATCCTAGGCTATAGATGCAAGTTCACAATCTTCCTCCAAAACCTCCCCTTTGATTTCTGAGCTGTCTCAGCGGAGGGTAAATTTGGGCAGGACAGAATCTGGAAGCCCCTGGCTTGCATGGAGCAGAGGAGCAGGTGCTGAGTGCAGGATTCTCTGGTTATTATTGGCTGCATCAAAAGTGCCTGTCACCCATCACGTTTCAGCAAGAAAATCCAGGTGATTGGCAACATTTCATTTTTTGCAGATATTTGACCTTTGGATTGTGAGTTGACTGAAGGCCTGCGAGACTTCACCTGTCTGGGTATCAGCTACTCAATGGGCTGGGCAGAAACCCTCAAGTACAAGAGAAGGTGCAGCTGTTCCCATGTTCCCACCCCGCGCCAGGGGGAGGCTACAGGGGCATGGCAAGCAGGTTGCACTCACACCCACAGAATGTGTCTTAGCTTGTTCTCATAAAGGGAATGTTGTTGTGAGGAGCAACTTCTGTGTTTCAGCTTTCATGTCACCTCTGGAAGTGAAGTTAGGGTGGCTTCGTGGTCTTACCTCAGCTGTGTCTGGGAGGAGGGCTTGGGGGGTGTTTGTGTGCTCTGCTGAGACTGCATCCTCAGCAGAAAGCGTAAACAACTGGGGGATGTTCCTGTGGCCAGCTGTGTGCTGGCAAAATCCCTGCTTTTGTGATCAGCAATAAAGGTTTTGCTGCTGCTCAGAAATATACTGGAGGTTCAGACCAGAATGAAAATTAATTCTTCGTGTTGTTGCTCACATTGGGTGCTCTTTTCTGTGTGTGAGGGCTCTTCATACTGTCTTCAGGGGGTGAAAGCCTGCTGTGGAAATCCATCATGTCCTAGCAGGTTAGGAGTATTACAGGGAACGTGCTTAATTACTTAAAAGAACAAATGTGAACATATGGAGATAGCCTTTTTTTTTCCTTAACCTTAGGAAGTACCAGCAAAGATTTTCATGTTTGTAGATTGTCAATTTCTTAGAGCAAAGCCTTATGGAAAAGTCAAGTGCTTTTTTATGAATGACATGATGGAAACTTTTACAGCTCTGATCCTTGTTATTGCTTGAAAAGCAGAGGTAGCAGCAGAGGAGGAAAGTAAGCATCAAAGGTCAGTTATGAGCCACAGGAAAAATGATGGGGCCTCATCACAGTTTTCTTTGGCTTCCTCGGGTCCCTACCCGTCCTTCCAGGCAAGAGAGTCCTTCTTTCATTGGATCTTGTGTGAATCTGTCCTCTGATGGCTGAACCGATTGCTCTTCTCAGAAGCGACTAAACATGAGGATAGCATCTTTGCTCATGAGGAACACATCTGGGCAAACACTATTATCTTTCTTTGTCCTGCCTGATCTAACTCTCAGCTCCATTTGAGTTGGAGGAGGATGGATTGGCGTCTCAGCATATGAAATGCCAGCTGGGATCAAATCAATGCCATTGATTCATCTTGTGTCTCCAAAGAGCTCAATTTTTCCTTTTATTTTTTTTTCTTCTGACTCTATTCTTTGAGAAGTAGAAGAGCGAAACAAAGGCGTTGAGTGCTGCCAGTGGTCCTCAGGCACGAAGTCCAGAGCCAGAGCTGCAGAGCCCTCCGTAAGTTTGAATAGCTTTGCTCTTGCTGGACTAAATCAGGTTCGGATGTAGGAACTAGATTTTTCACTTTCTGGATTGGTTTGTTTCACTGTTGGTGAGCCCTAACAGGTTTTTTTTAGAGTGCCCCTGCTCACTGGTACCAGTCTACAGTCAGCCCGGGACCAGATGCCTGGCTGGTGTAGTTGACAGCATACTTTTGACTTATGCAGGTTTACAGCTGCTGACTTTATGTCTCTATATGTTTTGGATTTTTTTTGACACAGTGAGGATGGTGAGACACAGGAATAGGTTGCCCAGAGGAGCTGTGGATACCTCATCCCTGGAAGCGTTCAAGGCCAGGTTGGACGGGCCTTTGAGCAGCCTGGTCCAGTGAAAGGTGTCCCTGTCCATGGCAGGGGGATTGGAACTTGATGATCATTAACATCCCTTCCAACCCAAACCATTCTATGATTCTATAATTATAGTTGTGCTTACAGTGAAACTGAAGGTAGTCACCATTGACTTCTCCTGTTGGCCAGTGCGAGCCGGTGGCAGGGCTGGTAGGTCAGCGCCGGCCGTTCCCCTTACAGAGCAGGTAGCAAGAGTGGGAGGATGGTGCTGCACCCATCGCTGCTGCCCACTTCTTGATGCAGTATGGACCTGTAAATCCTGCTGCGGAGCACTTGTGGCTTATCAGGTTAAGGCCTGTGCAGTGGTTATTGATGCTAAGTCACGCCAAGGTCTTCTTATGGACCCAGTAGTTCATGAAGTATCAGAGGGCAGAGCAGGGCACTTCTAGTGAGGCAGCTATAGAAAAATATAAATGGAATGATGCAAACTTGATAATGCAAATGAGTTTACTTTCCTTTTTACACAACAGATGTTGTTTGACCTAGGAGAAAGAATAATATTATAGAAATTGAGATCAGTCTGAGGGGAAAAAATAAAGTAATCTAAAAGTAAACCACAATTAACAGCTGCTTGAATTGTATTTCTAATATATCAGTGTTGACAGCTCTCCCTTTCCCTCAGTTGTGCCACGAATCTTATGAAGTGGCTGATGAAGAAGAGCTGTTTTCTGAGGATGGACGTGAGCAGAGAGGATGGAGATGCAGAGGTGATACTGCTTCATGTCAGTGCGTGCCCTGGGCAGGAACGATCTTTGGAGATATGCAAGGAGCTGTGAGTGGCATCGCTATGCAGGAGCATGGAGTGAGAGATGGTCCCACCATTGATCACGGTGAGTAACACTATTGCAATTAAGAAGAGCACCAGAATGGGGTAGAATAAAGAATAGTGAAATAAATATTCCAAAGAATAGAATAAATAGTCAAAAGTTGTGTTCTTGCATAGCCTGAATATCCCCATTTGGGGTCAGCTTTCCAAGTGGCAGTAAAGGTGTCCTATCCCTATCTATGCCAGATGAGGAGCTGAACTTAGTGTGCAACGGCGGTGGCTTGTGTCCTTTTGACGTAAATGCAAAGCAAGTTTCTCACTCTGTAGGCTCAGTCAGTGGGAAAAATACTACCTTGAAAAAAAGAAAATAAAAGATCCTCATTTTTCCATCCAGCAGCTGGTGGTTTTTGGACTGTCAAGCTTGGGCTGTTCAGCCAAGCCTGCCTGCTTAGGTCTGATTTGCAGCAAGTGGTAAACACCTCCACTTTAACAACAAGAGGTCTTTGATAGGGGCTTAAGCTGAAGGCAAAAATTAAGGCATTCCTTCATGGTTTGTGACCAGTTAGGCTAGAGCTGGCATAAAACAGTTGTAAGAAAAACTGGATGTGCTTTCCTTTGTGTGCGGGGAGCTCTACCTTCGGCTGCTTGGTGCTGGGAGCCTGAGCAAGTGCTCTGCAGCTCCTCAGAGCTCCCAGTGCCCTGTCCGCAGTATGCTCTAGAGCAAACAACACGTTTTTATTTTTATACAAATGTGCATAACTTCATCCATTTCTTGTGGCTGCTCTGACAGGAAAAGGAAATTTATGACGCACATCACCCATTTATTTGGCACAGGCAGTGTTTATTGCTGAGGGAGGCATTCTCATGGAATTGATTGCACAATTTCCTCTTGGTGTACTGTTTTCAAGTAATATCCCAAGACCTCTGTGTACTAAGATGCAGGGACACTTCTTTAAGGCCTGCAGAATATTACAGCGGAGGAAAAAAAAAGAAACATACAGTGGAAAATATAACCAAAAAAAAGTAATTCTAATTACACTTTAAATCTGGACCTTTCTCCGCTCTGCTGGGAGTGTGCGGAAACACCCATTCCCAAGAGGTTAAATTTCTAGGTTTCTCCACAGAGCTGAGAACAGCTTTGGGCTTTATTGCTGTTCCACTTTCACAGGTATAAAAGGTGGTTTTGATCTGAGGTTAGTTCCAGCTCATGCTTTAGACATGCCAGGATTATGGACATATAGTGAGGTAGAGAAATTGTGCATTTTAGAAAACAAAGGTGTATTCCTAGCATGATGGTTTGCTGAAAAGGTGGCATATTTGCCTGTCCCAACAGGCAGAGTGGGGTTGAAGATACTAATGTCACAAAAGGCAGGAAGAGAGGGATTGTTGCCTTGAGTCAAAGGATCAGGTGACAATATGTATCTTAAACACCTTGAAGGGCACACGGTAGAGAAGGAGAGAGAGAAACATCTGTCCTGGAAGACCATAGCTCTCGTAATTATTATTTTTTAAAAAACAATTTTAATTTTCCTGTGCACAATCAATTTGTACTGAAGCTTCGGTACAATAGTCATTTGCATGTGGAAAGGCATGGAATTGGATGCTTGCACACAAACATGTGCCAGGTGATGATGCTGATTTACACATAATCCTGGACTGAAAATTGCAACCAGTAAATTTAGAGCTCTTTTTTGAAAACATGACTCAAAATGTAGGGATGGAGGAACAGAGGTGTGTAACAGCAGTTACCGACAATAGATTCTATTCCCTTCCACTCCTTAGGAAATGCCAGTGCCAGCCCCTCATGTATCTGCATGCTAAAGGTATATGTTTCCTGATGAATAACTTTATTTTCTTTCCTAAAATGGCTCCTCACCTGCATTGTCCTCCTAAATTCTTGGAGGGAGGTTTGGCCGCCAGCACAACTTTAATTTTATAATTTCATTTCTCTGGGGACTGTCAGCTTCTGCTGACTTCCCAATTACTCTTTTGGGCTCCAGAAGAAAGCGATCTCTTCCTAATCTTCTGGTTTTGCACTTCTCCATGGCAACTACCTCCTCTTAGCCTCTTGATGCTCCTCTTCAGGGCTCGAAGCTGGGGACAGGCTTGAGCCCTGAGCTGCACGTTCTGCAGATCTCTGGTTTACAGCTGGGGCACTGGTTTGCACTGGAGGTTTGCTAGCACGGAGGTGGCTGGCTCACTGGTAATGGCCTTTTGTACAGGCTGACCTCTGAACCAGAAACAAGGCTCAAACCTCAGAGGAGGCTGGTGATTAATCATACCAGGGATCAACCGTGACTCAACCTTTAGATCCCCAGCTGAGGTTGTGTCCATGGCTGATTAGAAGAGGAAAATATATTTAGCTGTTTACAGCTGTAGCTCCCTCTGACTGAGGACAAGGCACCACAGATAAACATATTTATGTTTGTTAGATGTGCAAATTGTGGTTCCTTTGAAAACCTCATAGTTTATCATAAAGCCTCAGAAAGCACATGGCTGTTTATTGACGCTAGAGGACTTCCTGAGACTATGCCATGGAAGTTGCTACTCAGAGTGTTTGACAGAGGCTACCGTGTCCACAGGGGAAAAACCCCAGACATTGCCATCTGCACATGAAAGACTCAAGGTGGCTTTAAGCACTCCTCTGTAGGAGATAATTTTCTCCCTCCAATTAGGTTACACTTTCTAGATGCCGCACTTCAGAAGCCTACAGTGTTCCCAATCTCAGCTCTACTGTTAGCCCGTGGTGAACAGAACATATAAACTTTATATTGCTAATATATTTCACAGTGCTGTGTGATATTGGCAAACTCCAAATAGCTGTCAGGACCTCAAGGTATTCTGGAACATCCTTTGATGCTACAAAGTAATGCATTTTCCATATTATTCCTTTGAACACATTATATATGCAAAGTCTAGCACTTCTTATAGGAGAGGTGGAATTATCATACAATAAAATATTTTTTCCTCTGGTTCTTTCATGGCTCATAACATATAAAATTTCTTCTTAAAATCCAGGCTAGGAACTCAAACTTAATTTATACAGTATTGAAAACATTACAGGGCATAAATCAGTTCAATTTTTAAAGTTCCTGTATGATATTTTCAGAGCAGCCAAATTCCTTCATTCGCCTGGACTCCTTCCAAAGTTCTGCCAGCGCTCATGGAAATCTAAATAACTTCGGAGAAAAAGCAGGTTTTCTGTGGAGGCTCAGATTACCCTGTCACCCTTCCTCCACTGCAGACAGCCCTCTGATAAACATGGAGAATAGGGACAGGGAAATTACTTCATTACTTCATGTCCTTTTCAATTACAAACATTGAGAAGCCTGAGCCTCCTGCCAGCTCACGCCCCAGACCCTTGCAAATTTGTGGCTTTCAAAAGCCAACAGTTGCATTTCATTTGCCAGCAGGGATAAGCTGTAGAAAGCGAGCAGGGGAGCTTGCTTGAATTTTATTTCTGAGTGTTATTCAAAAAGTTTATGCTTGTTTAAAGTAAGACTCCAGCTGAAATGTAAGTCTGTGAACTAGAGAAGTGATCAAAACAGGGCTGCACCTTTTTTTTTTTTCTTTTTTTTTTTCTGAGAATTAATCACTTAGTGGTGGTGTGTTACTGTAATCTTTCTGTGATCACCTAACCTGGAAGTGATACTTCCAGATAACTTCATAATATTCTTTGCTACGATCTTCAGATCTGTAATTTGTACTGTTCATCTATTTTCAAAGCACATGAGGCTAATGCACTGTTTTTCTACCAGCTTTGCTTTGTGTTTTGATTCACACCCGGAGAAACTAGTATGTTTTCTTTGATGTCATTTTTCCATTATTGAGGAACTAATATTGCAAAAAAAGAGGCTGTTTAAGATTTTACTCTGAAACCTCATTATTTCTGCAAAAAACACAAAACCAAACCCAACCCCAGTTTCAGAACATTGTGTTACAGAGGGGTAGAAAACAGGACAGGAGTGAATCCAGTTTTCTACTTTGAGTGTAAATCCTACAGGCTCAGCCTCAGCTCAGCATTTAGGACTGTTTTAAGAGTCACTGAAACAGAAGCCCGTGTTCGATTAACCAGAGGTATCTGGGTATAGATCTGGGGAGGGTTTGCTGAAAGACCATTGCAGGGTTTATTCTGCTCCTCTTTTTTTTCCATGGTGATTCTGCCAGAAGGGCTCAGGTGGTGCCTTGGGCTGCTCCGATGTCTGCCCTGCAGTGGTGGGTATCCACCGTTGTGACCAGGAGGGAAGGGAAGGGCGGACAAGGAGAAAGGTTGAGGTGATCTTCAGTGCCTCACAGTTCAGGTTTTGCTCTGATATGAATCCAAAAATTCAGACATTCTTGTGAAATGCTTCTGCAGTGGGCGTGTGCGGAGCAAAGAGCTGAGCACATGGGAAGGAGGAGGCCATCCAGAAGTTCTCACCACAGCCTTCCCCAAGTTTCGCTTGTTCCTTACTTACACATTACTTGAATGCTTCTGTTTAAGTCGGTGGGAATTTTTCTAAGTGAAATTGAAGTGTGGGGAGTTGTTAGCTAGAAGGCGTGCAGCACCTTTTTCATGCTGTCAGTGCTTCATCCCCTGGCTGGGACTCTCCTGGATCAGGCTGTGTGGGGGCATGTCTGCATAAACGTCTGTGTGCTGGCTCCTTCATACTCCCTGCTGCCTCTTGGGCCATAAATACTGCGTGAACCACAACGGAGGCACGTCTACTGCTGGTATCAGCCCAAATGTGGAAGTACGTATAGCAAAAAAGTACTGAGGAAAAGTTCACCAGACTTGGAGATTCCCACCTGGCCAGGTCTGGGCTTTGGGAGCTGTCTGGAATGAATAATCTGTACCTGAAATAATTTGGTGTAATTGCTGACTCCCTGACACCAAAATTTTTTTGTTTTTTTTTGTTTGTTTGTTTGGTTTTTTTGCATAATGCTAAGGTCATAATGATGTAGATATTTTTTAGTTAATGGACATTTTGTGTTTACTCTAAGGAATTTATTTCCTTTTAGAAAGAAAACTGCAGATGGACCCCTCATTCTGTTTGCTGGTGTAGAGTAAGGAAAGGCATATTGCCCCACGAACGCCTATTGCTGTGACAAATCACAAGACGTGAAGAAAGACTTAGTGCCTGCTAAATTTAGCCTGTGCAAATCCAGTACATTCCAAGTCCGTGGAATGAAAAACTGTTTGGAATAAAATATGATTGAAACATTTCTGGGAATACAACTCCACCAGCTAGTTTACCACCTGGACTTAGTTTTCATATTGTAGGAGAGAAATTAAATTTTTATTATTTTAAAATTATATTCCTCCCCCTCCCCAATATCTGTCCTCTTGTCTTCCCACCGAAGCAAGCACTGTTAAGCTGCTATAACTTTAAGAGCATGAAAGCAAATGTTGTAAAGAGGTCACTGTAAAGGTCACACAGCAGGTTTGATGTGTCAGTGGATAAATGATGGGATCACATCTGGAACAGTTTGGTGAATAAATAAAATGTGAAAGCTCATATATCACTGCCCACCTTCCAATCTGTATAGAAAATAAATTCTCTAATAACCTTGTAAAGCGCATAAAAGATATTGAATAAACTCTTGAAATTTTGTGACTAAAGCTGTCCATATTAAATAATGATTTTAAGAGTGGCAAAAAGCTTGAAATACGGTATGAGTCTTCCTTGTAAAATGTTGTTTTATTTTATGGTTTATTTATTAGACTATACTTGGATAGCTTTGAAAAATATAATTTTGAGTTTAACTATGTGTTATTGAAACACTCTTCCTTTAGATATGTCCCCCAGAGGTATTTTATATTTACACTTAGGGAAAAGAATTTTCAATTTTTATTACACAGTGCTGTATTATTGCTTATACTGCCACTATATTCTGCCTTCTGCAAGTAACATTAAAATATGCATATTTTACTGCCATTACCTTCAAAAGGCCTTAGAAAACCCATAGGTCTAAAATGATTTCTCTGAGTTGGTCATTACTGACTATGGAATTAAGATACAACAGGCTGTATATTGTTTTACTGGGCCATTAATAACAAGCCCCTGTGAATTGTGAGACAGCAAACTAGGAACTGAGTAATTTCAGTCACCCAAGAAATGTACAGTATTAATAAAAGGCTCACAGAAACCTGCTCTGGAGTGTGAATGCCTCTGGTGTGTGACAAGAGGCTGAAGGCAGCGGGTGAGTTTTGATCTCCAGGCTCCCACGAGCAGCTCCCTGGGACGCGAGTGGCAGGGGCTGGCGGGGCTGTGCAGGCAGAAAAACAATACGTGTAGGTGCATGTATGTATGAGGTGTGGGCACTGCCTATGGCTAGAAGAGAGTTTTGTCACTTGTTTTCCTCCCTTGTTGCAGACTGTCGCCACGCCGCAGCCGTGCTCCGATAGCCACGCTCACCCACGCGCCCCTGCAGTCACCAGGGCTCTGGGCAGGCATCATGAATGCCCGAAATGTGGGAACAGTTTGCAAATCATAGAATGGCCTGAGCGGGAAGGGACCTTGGAGATCATTTTAATCCAGCCTCCCTGCTGCCAGGGATGCCATCTCTCCACTAGATCAGGCAACACATGGGGACCGAACAGGAATCGAACCCGGACCTTAGCGTTGTTCACGTCACTCCCACTAGTTTGCTGGGAAGGAAGAGCCAGAGCCAGTGCCTAATGCAGTCAGAGAAAGTGTCTCATTGGTTTCAGCCAGTTGGAGGCAACAGGTGTATGCTGTTGTGGGTGGGAATGGGTGCAGGGAAGCATGGGGTGGGTGGCTGAAGATCCAAGGTGTGGTGGGCAGGCTGTGGGTGCATGAAGAAAACTGAAATGTCATCAACTAATGCTTGTCTGACTCGTGCCTTTCATTCGTGCAGTGCAAGTGTTTAGCTTCTGAATTAGATGATGGAACAAGAACTAAAAAAAATCAACTATAGGCAAAGTGGATTATGACCACAAATACAGCTTTTTTCTCTGGAAGACCACGTTACCTACAACCTTTAACCTGAACTGTGGCGGCCCTTAGAAATCACAGATCACCATTGCTAGACATTATGGAAACTGATGCCAGGAAGCAAATCAATGACTTAGAAGAACATTTTATTTCCCCAAATACGATCTTGTTGCAGGTAAGTCACCCCTGCAGTTTCTCTAATTCCTTTATTAAGCTCCACCTCAAAGTGGGTTTGGTTTCTTGTCCCTGTCAGACAGCTGTTCTAAGCACCTTATTCTTTTGATGAGCTGAAACCTCTTTATCCAGCTCGTACTTCATAGCCAACTTAGCTCTATTAAATTTTTGGCAAATGGATGGTCATCCAGTCCTTGAAGAAAACCATATTTAGTACAACTCTGCAGAAATTTTTCCTCAGAGGAAAGGTAATTTAACTTACAGGGAGAATCTTCCACTTTAGCACCAATTTCTGATTCCCTGAGCACATGAGGGAGTGCCATGGGAATTTGGAGCTGTTGGTTTTCCTGTTTCATTTTCCTGTGAAGGCGTCCAGTTGCTCTAGGGATGAATGGGAGCATGTGAAATACTCCAGAGAGAGTGACAGGCCTGGGACAGAATGTGGCACCTGCTCTAAGGTAATACAAGTTGTAAAGGCAACAATTTCTTTAGCAGAGATGTGTGATGCAGTGTTGAGATAGTCTTGGCCAATAGCAGTGGTACACGAGTTTCTTTGCAGAAATAAAACTCGTTTTTTACTCAGTTTTATTCAGTGTACTTTTTTCTTTTTACAAGCTGAATTCTATTAATTTAGACCTAAGTCTGTCTGAGGGTCTGCTTAATAAATCAAGGGTTTTATCTTTGTGTTCTCTTAAAGTTGTTTTTTAGAGTCCCCTTTAATTTTGTTGCCTTCTTTGAGCCTACTTTCACCGTGGCCATCAGTAAACCTTCATGAATTAACCTATTGAGCGGAGGGATGGGAAAACATTACATTGCAGTTGTTAAATTAAATGCCGCTGTTGAACACTGGATGAATTTCTGCCACTAATCTTCTGATCTGACTAATATATTCAGATATAATACCCAAACCTCTTAGTGATAGAAATCATATCTAGGTCTGGTAAGCAGAGAAGATGACTGGGCTATAAATATATTAGGAAAAACTATTTTTGACAGTTTATTCGGCAACTTTTTGAGGATACATATGATTTATAGATGACATCTCTAAAGCCTGTGTTAAGGGAATACTCTGGCTGCAAAACAGCAGAATTGTATTTGACCACCTACCCTCCCAAATTCTTGTATCTATACACAATAATAGGATTTTATGTAGGAAACTTGGATATGAACGGTTACAGAGAATAATCTTCTTCCTATGCTGAATTTAATATCCATCACCTAGATGTCCAGTCATCATCTTATTTCTTTATCCAACCCAGTCTTAGGATGGGTATGGATTTGTAGGCCACAGATAGTTTTATTGTTGAGGCCATTCATGTAAGACTGTATAGTCATGTATGTCCAACAACAAGCAAAATTAAAGTTGCCCAGGTAAATATAATTGCAGTAAAGCATAGTTTTTACTTACTTCAATCTGAAGTTTTTAGTACTGTTAACTTTTTGAGTTGATTTTTTCCTGTGAAAAATCAGAGCTCATTCCAAGGCGGACCCCTTTGACCCATTGCAAAACTCTGCCTGAAAGCAGGGAATCTTCACCCATAATGGCCATGGGGGACAGCCCATGAGGAGAAGGACATGACACAGACTTTGCCTGTGTGATGACTTAGAAAGCATCTAAGGATGAGCGACTAGCAGAACCTTAGTTTTTGTTACTAGCTGATGATTTTTTTACCAGGTGCTTCAGAGATCCGAGCTCTACTTTCAGCAGGCAAATCTTCCTCCCAAGTGCCCCAAGCAAACTTTTTAAGGCTTCATTCTACCTTCATTCTAGTCATCTCATAGCCTCAGGGGAGGCATAACTTAGCCTTAAGTCGGGTGGTTTAAAGTCCATGAATTAACCCTTGCAAGCCTGCACTGAATTTTTATTATGCACAACCTTGTGGATATTCAATGGTGAAGCTGGGAAGAAAAGCCAGGAGCCTTAATTTCATGGCTGTGTTTCTGTGGTATCTGGCTCAGTGTGGGTCAGTGCCTCTCAGATTTCTGTGGGGGCTCAACACATAAATATCACAGCTGATCTGGCCCTGATCCTGCAGTTCTTTGCCCCACTGATACCTTCACTGAGAACAACTGCTGTGTTTTGGAGCCACTTGCTAGTTTCCTGTGGGACGTCTTCAACTTGCCCGTACTTTTCTGAGAAGTTTTAATCCTGAGGGAATGTCTGAGTTTAGCGACATAAATGGCAGAACAACTGTGCTGTGAGGAATATGGTTTTAATCAGAGTGAAACAGTGTTTCTGCTAATTATGTGGTACAGTGTGTGATAGATGAGATCCTATGCTGTTTCCTCTTTCAGACTATGCAGCATCTTGTATTTTCTGTTCCCTGCCAGAAGCCATCAAATCTTTTTGAAATTCAGTTGAAAAACTGCCCTTGCAAACAAAGAAGAGGTTAACAGATGATTCTGTAGGCTGAAGGAAGATTATGAGACTGAGGAAGGAAATACAAAGCTTTCAGAATTATAAAGATCATGGCAAATAAACTCATAAAACAGGAGCTGATGTCATGTTGTTAGAAGATCCAATCATTTTCATTTTGAAACATTTCAGCACATTTACAAACTGTGGTCAGCTAAACACGCTGCTAAATCAATACCTGAAACACATTTTAACATTTCCACCTTGGTTCTTGCGTCTGGCTCTTCTAAGGGAGGGGAGGCCAGTCTTTGAAAATTTGCTGTGACATAACGTATATGAGGTGAGAAGTGATGCATGGCTGAAGGGAGGATCAGACCAATAATCCATTGTAGGGCTACATTATGGTTCTACAATCCACCATCCATCTATGTCAGGCGGGTATGCTTTAAATGGGAAGTGGTGGCTGTAGGAACACGTAAGATTAATAGGTGATGTGTGTGTTAATCACAGGATCATATATGCTGGGTTTGGAATAGTCTTTTTAGACTGCTGAGTCGAATCACCAGGAACTCTTGCGGTTTATCCCAGGTATTTTCCCTCTGAGAGTGCTAGCTGGCATCGGCTGGAATGTGTCTGTTGATAATATTTGTGCTGCTTCTCTCTTCAGACTGCTACGCTGTTGAATTACTGTTCGTTTTTCCTTGTTATCTAATCTAAACTTGCCCTTCTTTAATTTAAAACCATTACCTCTTGTAGTACATTGACCAACCTTAAATAAGTCTGTCGCCTTCTTTACATTATTTCCTCTCAAGTATTAATTACCTCCAACACTTCTCTTCATTTCTCAAAGCTATTTAGGTTAACTTACCTTAACCTTTCTTTGAACCCTCCTCTCAAAGGTTACTGTTAGTTGACATACTGTCTTGAAAATGTTAACTGTTGCTAAAAGCACTTCTTATAGAGCACACTTTCTATCGAGCGTGCAGCCAGATAAATACATGGTGACCTTTTTTCCAGGAGCTCTCATGGACATAATGTGGTCATGGAGGTGACCCTTTACTACTGGCTTTCCCAGCAACGTGCTTGGTGTTCTCTGCTTTTATTTGTAGATAGAAATCAGGGTTAACTTAAGAGTAAAGAAGTTGACCTGAAAAGTGCCTGATGCAATTGCTCCAAACTGAAAAACTGAGAGGGGGTGTATGGCCTGGTAGTAAAATCTCGGTTGTGACCTTCTAGAGGACAAATTCTGTCCATCACTGCCTCAAGATTACTCAGGAAGCATGGAACAGCACAGAGACTTTAGTCTTGTGCATCCTGCTCTTCCAGGGGGTCTGAGTGAATTATAGTCTTGGTTGTCGCTCGGAGCTGAAGCTCTCTCAACGGTCAGGACACTTCAAAGTCAGTTTGGTGGAAACTCAGTTGCATAACGGGGATTTGCAGCTGATGTGAGCTGGTGGACCCCAAAACATAACTGCTTGTAGTCCCTAGTCAGGAAGCGAGGCTGACCAGAAAACCCTTCACCTCTGTCTTGTCCTTGGTAGGATTAGGCTTACCAAGAAACACCTACCTCCAGAAACCTACAGAGGAAGATGTCTGTGGTGTCATGGGCACATGGGCTGATTTTTTTTTTACCTTCTAATGAGGGGTGTTTATGGAAGAAATGTCATCAGGGTATTTCTGCTCATTTACCTTTGAACTGGTTAGAATCTGGTCCTTAATCAGGAATCATTAAGTTGGGAGAGAAAGTTTTGCTGTACTAGTCTGAGCAAGGCACATTCAGATAGAAGAAATAATGTTATCCCTTTAACGATCTAGCCATTAAACTCCACATGGGAACATCTGTTTCCTTCATATTCTTTGCACAGGATGGGAGTTTTGCTCTCAAAGACAAGGAGCTTTGCTATCACATTGTATATTTGATTCTTTTCCCCTCTTTCACTTTTTCCAGAGAAGGTTGGCGGTGTTACTTGATACCTGTCAGAAAAGAGCCCATCTCTTACAACACAGGCTTCTTGTGTCACCTTTGAGACCCTCTGGTGTTGCTTGTATCGTCTGAACTGATGCAGACGAGATGAGAAAAGTCTGAGATTCTGGCAGAATGGTTTTCGTTCACAGTTGTTCCCAGGCCAACAAAATTTGAGGATCCTTGTATTTAGGGGAGAGTAGAATCTGTGAGAAGCCACCCCCATCTCACACATGTATCCAGTGTGCTGGCTGATAAAAGCCACAAAGCCAGCATGCCCAGTTTCTCCCGTGCCTGACAACAAGCTCCTCAGGATCTTGTTTTAGAAGCATCTGAACACTGATAAAACTTAGGCTTGCTGAATTCTTGCCCAGAGCTTTTCTGACTCGTCATCTGGTATATTCACATGTAACTCATTTTCCTAGCATATCTTTACTTGAGATCTCAGAGAGGATACAGAAATGAATGAAGAGTTGCTGTTTCTTTTCTAAAAGTTTCTCTGGAAACAGATTCTTTCCTATTTCCGTGGTCCTAATTTTATTCTCAAGCCTCGTGCTGTTTTTTGTGCTGTTTTAAATCCAGATTTGAAAATGTTCCAGAAAGAAAGGAAATCCTTGTAGTAGTTGTACCGTTGAAACAATCAGGTGACAGGTGATAATTCGGTGTAAAAAGGCAAATGAAGATGTATTTATGAATATGTCATTCTGTCAGGCGAGAACTATTTTTATTTTTTTTTAAACTGTCTTATGTGCCACATTATAAAAGAACAATAAAAGGCAAGTTCTGATCTTCAGGTCACTTCACAAGCAATGGTTTAAACCTTGCAAGAGCTGCTTACCTTTTCTCACAGAAGGCAATTGGCATTATTTTCCAGTCAGAGATGAAGTATGGAAAAGCTCTGTGATTGCCCAGGGCCTGGCTGGCTTAGTGATGGTGTTTTCAGCTATCAGTTGTGAACCTTCATCTCCTGTTACTCTGGTGTTTCTTCCTTGCAAATTGTGTTGTTCTCTGAAGTTATGAACCAGGGATCTCTGCTGGCATAGCTTAATTTCTGGAAGGAATTCCCTAAAGAGTGGATTTAATACTTGTTTTGAATCCTGAAGCTGAAAATGTATATTGGTGCTACTTGACCACTGAATACTTTACTATGCAGAAATAGTGTGACGGAGCAAGGACACACTATGCTGGTGAGCAACCCTGGACAATCATTTATTTCACCAAGCTGGGCAGAAGGTTGGGGAGTCAATTCTTTACATCTAATAAATTAAAGCTGCTCTCCTTCCTCATGGAGGAATGCAAGAACCTTCTGCAGAACCGGTTTTCCCAGAAAGCGTAGAGTGGTTGTGATGTCTGGGCTCTTGAGCCTCCACAGCAATATGGGTATAAAAGGAGCATACATTTGACATACAGCTCTATTTCCTGCTTGCTGGATTGCTCTCTGCAGAGACGTAATTGGTGGAAATGTGATGATCCTGCTGTTATGTAAGAGATCGCGTTAAATATTTGTCTCAACCTTGCTGAAATTTCCCGCAAAGAAATGTCGCGGCTATGGTCTGCAAGTTTGGAAGCTCAACCCCTGATAAGCCATGGGGCTCAATGACTGATAAGCAACTATAGGGTCCGGCTCAACTGCTGATAAGGCAGCTGTCTTGTGAGCCCAAGTCATGCTACATCGGCAAAAGCCCAATGGTGTGCACGTTTGCAAGTCATTCTACAACTGCAAAAAATGGGCCCTTCGGTCAACTGCACATGTTCCACCAACAGAGGTGATGCTGGGGGGAAAGAAGATCACTCCGGACGACGCTCATATGAGCCAAATGTGCATGTGCTATATAGGAGGAGGGAAGGCAAAGCAGTTCTTGGAAAGCCAAAATGTGGAAGGACTAACACTGTATAGTATCACCGTGAGCAACTACTCTTTGGAGATCTTCCCCACCAAACTGAAACAGGTGGACCTGCGAGACGTCGCTGGATCTGTGGTGGTAGCTATATTTTTGGCTATCCTAAATGTTTTACTGCTTCACTTTCTCATTTCCTTATCGATCTTTCCTATTGCTCTCCAGTGGTTGTTAGTCAGTAAGAGTTTGTGCTCTTGTGATATCTGACCTCGTTTGTGTCTTAATTTTGCCTCTGGGATCAAAACGAATCACCTTGACTCCCTGCAGGTCAAGCCATGTTATCACTCACGTTTGATGCCCACACTGCAGTGGCATTGTTTAGGCAAGGAACCTCCTCTGAGTCCTCTCCAGAACTCCGGATTTTGCAAACCTCCTGGTGTCTGCCAAAACACACACACACTTTTAGTCCCATGGAAGCCAGAAATCACAGAGTCACGCAGAGACATCTCCAGAGGCTCATCTTTGGCATTAAATGGGGAACGATTGTTCCTACAGAATGTGAGAATAGGAAAAAACAAATGTGGCACCCTCTTGAATGGGTTGATTTATGGTAGCAGAAGAGTCAGGAAGTACAAAACTGCCTTCCGGGACCAGCTAATTTCATGTTTTAGTTGCTTGTAAATAAGTGAGTTTCGGATAAATGCACCCATCTAGCTGAGTGCACGTTTCATTACTGGGAGGATTAAGCTAGTTTAAAAGATTTAGGAGACTGCTGCGCCAAGTTCATGTTTTTAAGAGTGAGGACTGCCAAGCCCAGCGGGTGTAAGAGCTACTTTGGAAGCACTTTTATGAACTATTCCTGATGCATATCTTCAAAATATTTAAAGCAACACCTGTCATAGACCATTCTTTCTTTATCATCTCTTCATGCCAAGTAATGGTGCCACGTGGTTTCTACAACTGAAGTAACTCTTGGAATACAACACCCTGCAGCTTGGTGTGCAGTATACATTGGCAGGACTTCTTTTTCCCCTTTTTTTCCCCCTCTAGGATTACTACATATTGGATATGAGTGTTAATAAACTGCTTGGGAGCCAATACTGTCACGTTAATCTGGATTTGGCATTCTAAGGATATTAAAGCTATTCCATTATCAGCCTTGTGAATATAAAATGCCATGGACTTTCAAATATTTACATTTACTGTGAGCTACAGGCCCAAAGGTATGAGGAGGCTGTATTCAGGCCTCCCACGATGGAGTCTCGGGCGTAAAGAGGGATTTAGCCTCCTGACTATGCAGGATTATTACATCCTGTCTCCCTGTATAATGACCAGAGAATGAGCGATTGTGTTGGCTAAGCTATGTGTTTAGAGCAAACGATAATTTTTCCCACTGATTTTACAGAGAAGTGGGGTCTGAACAATAGGTTAAGCCCTTCTTGTTATTCTGAACGCGGCCGCCTGAATAGCTTCTCACTTGGCGGCTCAGAGCACGGATCTGTACCGGGGTCAGGCTGTGCAGAGCTTCAGCTTGGGTTCCTGTGAGCCCAGGCTTCAGCCTCCTTTACCTGCTTCTCATCCAAAGCGCGCTTAACAAAAACAAAATTCAGTTACCAGGATAGTTGTTCATACAAACACCATCACATTCTTTTAAAGCATGTTTTGCTATTTTAACAAAGAATTATTTTTGTCGCTTGCCCTACCTGACGGTTGCAGGCTGGTGGGATCTGGCACAGCACGACGTCTCTTCCCTGCGCTGCGCAGATCCTCCATCACCACAGAACATACTGCAGGCCATGTGAGCGGTAATATGTAAATCATCATTAGCAGATGTTTATTGTTTCTTTTCAGAAAATCAGATTTGACTAATCAGCCTAAGTGAAACATATGCTGAAATTAATTAAAGTTTGTTTTAAAATGATTTGCATGCTTATTGCTTTTAACTGATTGTAATTGGGGCTTTTGAATACTTTTTAACAAACAGTCACCTAGGTTGAGTTTTTCAAAGCACTGATTGGCATGTTGCCATACATCTTCCACTAATGTTTTGCTGGCTAAATGACCTGTATTGCACTGAGTTCCCAATTCCACTGTATCACAGAAAAAAAGGAACATGTCATTGTTTCCTATTATGCCACAGCAGTTTTGTAATGAGTACAACTGCTGAGATATGTGTGCCATGATGAAAGATGTGAGGATTACAGAGTAACTGAAGACGGCAGAGCTTTTATGAATAATACACAGAGCCGACAGCATGCTTAAGCATTGTGTGTGGTGATTGGTCTCATTATTTTGGCAAGTCTGCTCACCTGCAACCATAACTTCCAGCATCTCCCCTGGATGACAAAGGGGAATGTCAAGACCATCACAGAATCCTATGGCTCAGAGTTGCCCTACAGGTAAGCTCTCTGACCAGCCAGGCTACTGAGGAATTGTCTGACGCTCTGATTTGAGCCTGGAGGGAGCCAGCTGGCTCTGCAGGCAGGGACATTTAGGGTGGGGAGGGACTGGCATCATCTCAAGTTCTGCCCCAACAGGCAGCATGGCTCAACTGCCTCAACCCACTTGTCTCTGGGAATCCAGCAGAACAGCCAAAGGCAGCAGAAACCTTGCCAGAGCATACTGGTGTCTTGCTTGTACTCCCAGCCAAGACGCCTGGGTTCTACGTCTAGCGCTGCTCTTGACTTATTGCTTAACACCGGGCAACCTGCTTCTGTTTTGCTCCCCACGCATTTTTAGCTGAAGTAAATTTTGGGATCTAAGAACTGTCCCTTTGGTAACAACAGCTTGCTCAATGGGGCTGTGAACAAGACATGCTTCTAACTCTGGGCGTCTCACTGGGAGCCAATGAACCGTGTGCTCCAGGCTTTACATGGGCTTCTTAATGGTCTCCGGGTGGAGATGAAACTGTGGGTTATGACCTATAACTTCCCAGTTAGCCTGGGGCTGGCCTAGCCATGGTGCTGCCTTGCTCTTCATTGTGTCCTGCCATGGTAGGCAGAAGTGTGCTCCTTTATGGAAATAACAAGGTGACCAGCAGTCTGCAGCCAGTCTTCGGGAAGCAGTCCCCTTTTCCCCACCTTCACTTCTTTGACTTGAAATAGTCTGTATTTGGTAACTGTTAAGAGCAGCCCAGGAAAAAGATGTGTTTGAGTGAATCTAGAGTGCAGAGGGGACAAAAGGCCGTCTAGTCAGTCAGCTGAGTTCCAGTGAAAGACCTTTCAGTAAGGTGAAAGTTTAATTACAGTTCAGTTTAATTGTATTTAGGCTTATACACCCATCAACCCTCATCTGGAAAATCTAGAACAGGCCTGAGGACTGGGGCTGCCTGTACACTGAACAGGCCCTTTGCTGGAGCTGTATGTGATCATCCTGCCGCTGATAAATAGTGTTTGTCCCAGTAGAGGATTTGTCTCACCAGCACTACTTACTCTGCAGTGGAGCTTGCAGGGTTAGTGCAGGATGCGGGGTTTTTTTTTCATTCATTAGCTTGCTTAGATCTTCCTCAGACCACACTGAAGACAAGAGGCACTTATTAAGAGCAGCAGTTTGTTTCAAGTGCTTTCTCATAAGTTTTCGGATCTTCCTGCTATAATGTCACAGCATCACTGGCTCCTGTGATGGAGAATAACAGTGGTTCATTAGGCTCATAAATCCAAAAGGAAGAAAGACTCTCCTGGAGACATGAGTAGCTTTATAACAAACAGAGCAGCAGGAGAGCCTGCAAATTATCAGCCCAGTGCTTTATAAGCACTTTATCATCAGTTGTGGGGAAATTACAATAAAGAGCAATGAGTAAGTGAAACATAAACTTTGGCATAAACATGCCTCATGTTCTCCTCTGTCCAGGTTTCATGTAAAAGCTTATCTGAAATCTTGGCACTAAGGGTGAGAATCTAGGACAGCTTCAGAAGCTCTTCCTCATCCAGCGATTTGCCCAGGCTGGAAATTACATGGGGCTATATATTATGTGTGCAAATTCTGTCAGAAGAGGGAAAATATATGCAACATTTAACAATATCTCCCCCTATTATTCCAATACAAGTGCTGCATGACAATGAGCTTGATGATGTTTACACCCTATCCAACAGTTTTGCCACTACCACATATTTAAGTGTGCAGCTTTGATTTATGACTAGTGATACTAAGATCCCAGCCTGTAAATTTTTACAGTGAGCAGACTTGAATTATGTGTTGAGTCTGCTGCACGGGATCAAAAATGCTCAGAATCCTCTCTGGGAAGATTTAAATGTATACAGTCTCTAAGCCATGGAAATATTGCTCTAATGTGCCTATGCGATTTTTAACAGATTGTGAGTTCAAATCCATTTATCAGCTGATGTCTAATGAGTTTGGCAGGCCCTTACTACATTAAATATAAGAAAAACTATGAGCATAATGATGTAGACTGAGGAGAATTTAATGAACAAATAAGTGACCTTCACGTTTATGTGGGATAAAGATTTCATGCCAAATTTTGCATAATATGTGCTGGAAATAATGGAGTGTTTATTAGATTTCTTCTCTCTTCTTTTCACAACAAGTTTTTTGCATAGCAGACCTGTGTCATCCATGGTACATGACTGGGAAGAGTGGTGGCTGAAACCTTTAATTCTACCTGGGGGAATCTGAGTAAGCAAAATAAATGAATAAGTCATCGAAGGCCTGCTTCAGGGTCACAGCTCTGCTGGAGGTAAACACATGGTCATCACATGTACTGGGATTCACCTCGGTGCCTCCACTGCCATCACTGATTAGCACGCCTGCAAACTTGTCACCCAGTTTGATACCTGAATATGTATTTAGAAGCTTAATTACAGGTGATTTTCTCGGTAATACGCATCCCAGCATCCTGGCCTGAAACCCACCCGTTTCTTAGCATGGTATTTCCTGACTAGTGACCACTAGTGACGGCTCTAGTGCGTTTTCCTTTGTCTGAAGAAATCTTGAGGTCAAGGACATAGTTGAAGTTGGATGGATCTGGGTTTATTTTCAGGGCTGCTTTGAATGATGAGGATGGAAGAGCAGGATAAGGTTCCAAAGGTCTCCTCATCCTCCTGTCCTGCCATGTCTAGTTAAGCTCAGTGGCTAACTGGTATTTAACAGTCCCCTTCTGTCTTTAAATGTCATACCCTGCATGTTAAGACCCTAGACGTTGTATCACCCCAGGCCAGAGCCCTGACTGTACGAGCTGCTGGACAGTAATGAAGATGGAAGACCTGCATGTTTGGGTGGCTCTTTGCAGTCTCTAACCAGTGTCCTCCACATACGCACACACAAAAAAACTCTAAGACTCTCAGCTGGGTCCACCTCCACCTTCTGCATTCAGACTGGGCTCCTCAAGAGCTGTGTCTGGGTGCCAGCAGCTCTGAGCAGCAGTAGCTGTGTTTCCATCCACACTTCACAACTGCAGATCCAGCCACAGACCTGCTTGTTTACAGATGGGGTGTGTGGAAAGCTGTTGTTAGAGCAGTAGGTGCTGTCTCCAGAGCTCATTCCATCCTCTGTGGGAGCAGCTGGTGCTGTGAGTTTGTCCCGGTGCACAAAGTGGAGACCAGCAAGCATGAAGGACAACCCACACTTCTCCTTGCCCCAGTTTCCTCTTTTCCACAACAGTGTCTGGTCGCTGCTGCCCGCTCAGGTAAAGCCTGACAAATAGATGACTTGCAACAATCTTGCTTGCGACAGCGAGAAGGACTGGCAAGAAAAATAAGCTGTTTCTTGAGGCTGTGACATCGTACTTTCATTAAAAAGTAACCAGTGCTGAGGACATTTCCACCAGAGGCAACTTTCACTGAGGCAGCCCAGCTTGGTGGGAAGGACAGAATCGTAATCTGATCATTAAAAAGGGAACAGGGCAGAGGGGCAATTTTGTGAAAGAAACCAATTGAGCCATGTGGTAGGAAAAACAGCGTCTTATTTACCTTTTTTTCCCCTGTCCTTTTTTGTTTATGTGGGAGCAGGAAAACCTGACTTCATTTTTCTGTTTGAGATAATCTGTGGCTTTGCTGCATGTCCTGTAACTCGGCAGGTATTACAAACAGTATTTCCAATGAATGAGCTGAGTGAATAATTTATTTAATGTGTCAGACATGGCAGAAGGTACCGCAGCCAGTCACTGCTCATGAAGCTAATTGCTGCACTAAGAAAACAAATCTGTGCAAGTCCTCATTTCAAAGTTATTTCCAAACATTAACTCAAAAGTTATTTCAGTAACGAGGCCTCTCAGAAGAAGCATCACTTTTCGCAACACACTGCATAGCTCTGCTGACCCTCCAGCACTGTTTGGCTGGGTGAAGCCTAGTTCAGACAAAACTTTAACCATAAATGTTGGGCAAGGAAAAGACCGTGTGAAGTCCATGTTTAATTAGCAATTAGCCATATTGGAATGCAGTGAGAAGGGAAAGAATTGGTTCTGTGCAGAGGTTTTTGCTCAGAAGTGTTTGTGCTATGATTGTGGGCACTTAGGAGGTCTGAAAGTTGGGTAGTCGAACCTAAGCAGGAGCAGCTTTGTGGCTTAGAAATTCACCCAAACAACTTCTTTTTTTTTTTTCATTGCAGTTGCCAAATTTGAAGACATAGTCGAGTTCACCATTGAGCTGAATTATTCGCTCAGGCACTGGTGAGGCTGCGCCTCAAATCCTGTGTTCGGTTTTGGGCCTCTCGCTACAAGGAAGACATTGAGGTGCTGGAGTGGGTTCAGAGAAGGGCAACGAAGCTGGGGAAGGGTCTTGAGAAGAAATCTTATGAGGAGTGAGGAAACTGGGGTTGTTCAGCCTGGAGAAAAGGAGACCCTGAAGGGAGACCTTATCTCTCTCTGCAACTACTTGAAAGGAGGTTGTAGCGAGGTTGGAGTCGATCTCTTCTGAGTTGCAGCAACAGGACAAGAGGAAATGACCTCAAGTTGCACCAGGGCAAGTTTAGGTTGGATATTGGGAAAAATTTCTTCACTGAAGGGTTTGTCAAGCACTGAAACAGGCTGCCCAGGGAAGTGGTAGAGAGGCTATCCTTGGAGATATGTAAAAGAGAGTGTTTAGTGACATGATTTAATGGTGGACTTGGCAGTGTTAGCTTTATGTTTGGACCCAATGATCTTAAGGGTCTTTTCCAACATAAATGATTCTATGGTTCTATGTGTGTTGAATGTGCAGCTCTGTGGGTCGATCAGAGGAATTTGTGAAACCCATGCTGCCCAGAGCCTCCGACGACACTTGTTTTAAGGCATTTAAGTGGTGTCCTGGCTTTGTGTTAGTCTTCTCCAGAAGGTGAGTTTCCCCACCATTAAGTGGGATTTGTGTTATCTTGTTTGCATCAGGCAAGAGATAAGCAGTATTGTGGAATTTCTGAATCTCCTGCAAATGGAAGGTCCCGGCCCTATCTCCCACTAAGCAATGTGGTCTGGACAAGAAATACAATATATCACAGTCAGAATTCCCCCCTTCTGTCCCATTTTCTTGACATCTTACACAGGCCTCGACCTACTTAAAGTCACTCTTGGCTTATCTTGGAGAGATTTTAGGGGTATTTCCCAAATCACTCCTTTACGTCCTAACTTGCTGAAAGGAATACACACTCATGAGGTAAATTAAGCTTTTCAGGAAGCGCTTGGGCAGCAGATATCAGGTAACTTGAAAGGGATGAGCTAGTAAACCTGCTTCTGCTCACTGTAGCTGTTCCTGCGAAGTAACATGGGCAGATGAGTTTACCTGCCTCTCTTTGCTCTGCGGCAGAGGGATGTGTCAGCAGTGCAAGTGACTGCAACTCCATTAATTTCCATTTGCACTTGATTACACCAAGGCTGAAGTTGGTCCATGGCGTTTTACTGCATTCCTTTATTTGACTTTGTTTTATTTGTGCTTCCTATACCATGCAGCTGACCAGCTGAACCATACAGTGTGTAGCAATTTATGGTAAACCCTTCTTGCCTGACTCAGTAATGGATGGAAACAATTCTGAAGTTAATGGTATTAGTGAGGAAATACAGTCATTCTTAACCAATCTTGTAATGCCCTTTTGGAAAAATGATACTTAAGACCACTTTTATCATTCGATTTACAAGTCACAAATTTGTGCAAGAAACTTGACTTTAAGTCAGTCACACACCTTATAAACCGAGCAGGGCCGGTTCACAAATGGTTTTACAGCTCCATACACTTCCCTGGAGGAGCCATCTCCTTCCTGCTGGCCAGACACATTGCCTTGAAATGCCTGCCAACTTTTTAAGAGTTCCTTTTTGGCTATATTCTTCTTTTCATAGCGGCATTCATGGCCCCAGCCCAGGTTCATAAGGAACAAAGTGTAAAATTAATCAATGGATTGATGCACTGTTTAGAATAAAAACAACCCGGGTTTGGCTACATTTTCTGCCCCTCCAGCCAAAAGAGTGCATGTGTGTACATGAAGTGTAATTTAGTTTTTCCTTTGCTGCCTGTTGATTTTCCTCTAATTCATTTTCCTTTTGCCTCTTATTGAGTCTCCTTCGTTTGGGTAAGCTTAACCCCATAGTGCCTGGTCTGTGCAGCACACAGTGCCTCGAGGAACCCCGTAGGTGGGCGCTGGGATGGCTGCAGCCTTCATTAGCCACTGGAAAGGACACAACCCTATCCAGGAAAAAAAACCGTGGGAGCTCAGCAAGCCACAAGCGAAGCCTTTAGTAGGTAAAATCTACCTGGAGTTTTAATGACTTGTAAAGCTCTGAGAAAACCTCTTGTTTGATATTTACCGCCTTGACTGTCTTCCAGATGAACTTTATCTAAAACGTAGTTCAGCCTTTTCAGAAGTGTGTGTGTCTTGGTTGAAGCTGTTAACACACAAAGCTCTTCCTCCCTTTCACAGACAGAAACCGCGACTTCTCAGTCACAACGGGATGTAAGTCTGTGTTACAAAGCTTTAGTGCATAAACACGTACATCTACACTTCAAAATAACACTAGCGATTATTAAGCAAATATCTTGAAGCAGAACGCAAGCCTACGTAGTGTCTGAAGCAAGAGGAGGGTTTAGGTGGGCCGTTGGATAATTGCATACATTTGATGGACTCCAGGGAGCCCTTTTAAGATAGAGGGAAGTTGACAATAGCTCTGTTGGTAACGCTGATTTCAGAAGTAGCTGGTCTGGGAAAAAGTTAATCATATTGTAGGCACTGTCTACCACCACTCAATCTCGTTTCTATCACTCTCAAAGTCATGTATTTTTAAAAATACCAAAAGCAATTTAAAAATACATCTAACAGTAATCACTTCATTGGAAACAACACATCCACAATAACATAAAACAGCAGCCACTTTCCTGTGAAGATTTATGAGACAGACTAGTTTTCTCACGACTTATGTTATTCCTGCCTTATTGTTTTGTCAGCACTCGGTATGGAAAGTGGATGATATGTGAACACTCTCCAGCACTAGAAAGCTTCAGAGTTTTGATTAGGTAACAAAATTGAAAAAGTGAGTTTACTTGCCCTGTTCAATCTCTGTAATTTAAATTTGGGTATAACGAAGATGCCTGAGCAATGAGCTGCCCTCTCCCAAGCCCACATGTGTGGCTGTGGCTCTCTCAGATCCTGTCCGGAGCCTGATTCTGAATTTCCCCCACTGGGTCTGGAAATCCATAGGGATTGTAAATGTTGGTCGGACACTGACTTTGCAATGATGAGAGATAAAATGGGAGTGAGGATGAGCAAACGCAGACATGAAGATATTTGAGGGCTTGTAAAACCATGCTGAGACAGGCCGTGTGATCGCATTGATGGGGATGGCTCACACCATGTCCAGTGGAACTGCCTGTCCCGTGTTTGTGAAGGCTGATCGCTGCCGTTCCCTAGAAATCTTGAGGTGATGATGATGGGTCAGGAATAAGGAGCCTGGATGGAAAAAATTCCTCAGTAGTTAATGCGGGGAACTTACACCCTGTGAAAGCCTGGGGAATTCAACCCAGTGTCGGTCACTTCGGAGTGATCAACAAATACAAACCCTCTCTTAGGCAGTCAGTCCTCTCTGTTACTTATATGCCCCTCATAGCTTGCATGTTCCCGTACCAAATGCTCGTTACATGCTTGAGAGTAATGCAAAGAAGCAAACACAATCTATGGCTTTTAAATATAGAGCTATCATAGAAATGAAATTTTATTCATATATATCTATATCTATATATCTATATACAGAGAGAATGTATAAGTAATAAAATGAGGGTTTCTAAATGCAGTTTACCACTCTGGGACATATTACAAAGCACTTTTATTATAATCAAACAGGAACCAGTAACATAAATATGCACTAGTCTTGCATTACTGCTATTGGCTTCTCGCACCGTTTAGTCCACTTCCCCAATGGCACCCCTAATGGCATCTTGTCTGGCCTTTTTGTAAAATAATTGCAGTCCTCTGAAAAAAGACATTTGTTATGGAAACGTCATAACACGTGTGTTCTCTACCGGTGTTAGCATGCTGCAAGTCCAAAGTTCCTTGGGTGGATCTGCTTATTGCACATCTGGCTGACATCTAGCAGGTACACTCACTGATGTGTGACTATTCTGTAGGTTCAGGCCATATATTCATACTAATTTGGAGCAATTAATTAAAAATAAGTTGCCTACATTCTTAACAGCAACTAATATATTGAAATAGTGATTCATTAGGAAGTCAAATTTTAATTCCTATTTAATTACAGTCCAGTTACTACCATTTATTAACAATAATTCTAATGGGGTAAAATAAGAGTTGTATTGAGAACTAATGATAATCTTACAAAGGTTCATTTGGAATTCACACAAAAATTCCTGTTTAATTACAACAGAATTACTTTTACTTCATTCGGCTGAAGTGGGATGTGGTTGTGATTCCGGCTGAAGGATCAGCCTCTCCCAACCATAGTTGTTGGTCCATGATCTTCTGTGCTTCAACCTCCAGCATATAGACCAGCATCTGCTGGGTGTGTGATGTGCCAGAATGCAGGATGGCTAAAGGGAGGAGAACTGCTCTGCCCCACACAGAGCCAAGTTTTGCACGTTAAGTGCGAGTCTACTCTGGGGTAAGCCCATGTTCACCCACAGTGCTGGCTCACAAGGCAACTGTCTTTTGAAGTGCTCTCTGAAGACAGGTCAGAGAGGAGGAGCTGCAGGTCAGGAGGAGAATGTGGTGGTCGGATCCCTCTGCCCTGGATCTCCTGCAGGGAGATGGAGGCTCAAACATGAACAGTGAGGGCTCAGGAAGTGAAACATGGAGACTGCCTCTCCTGTCTGGCATTCATGTGGGGATCATTTCTGAGTTAGACAGATGCGAGTGGTTCTGTGTTAATGGAGGAGGGAGGGAGATGTGTATGAGGTGACACAGTGAATTCAACAGGGATGTCAAGCTCAAAAAAAATGTGGAAAAGTGCTCTTCTTGATTTTTCTTCTGGGCCTGGCAAAAATGCTACCTGGTAATGGGGCTGGTACTGTAGCTTTTCTCTGGTAAGAGCTCTGCTGTGCTCTGCCTTTGAAGTCTCCAGGGCTGCGGATCATCACATGTTTCTGCGGATTTCCCACTCTCCTCTGAAGAAGTGTTTTCACAGAAGACTGGGATTTATTAAAAAATGAACACCACCCATTGAGCCTAACAAGGAAGGGTACTAAGCCCCAGGTAGGCTTCTTAAATCTTGGTCTGAGGGTCTGCTTTGCCATTTTCCAGAAATGAAGATGCAGTCCCTGAAGTAAAACAAAGACTGTGTTTGGGCTTTTTTCCCATTCTCACCTCCAGGAAAGTTTTGCTCTGGTCTAACTTTAGTTTCATCTTTACACCAGTCCCTGGTGTAAGCTGTTTACTGTAGTCAAGGCACTACACCACAGACTGATTTGGTCAAATGTGCCCGATGCTACAGTCCTAACTTGGCAAAAATATTCCTAGTGTATAATCAGCCTGAGGCACAGGGTATTTGCAACATCCACTTACATGGCTCTCAAGTTTTCCCTCATTCTAATTTCCCCCTTCTCTTCATGCCTCTGTGTGTCTCTCACCTCTTTTCATGTGTCTTCAGATGCATTTCTCAGCATCAGATAATTGAAAGTCAGTGAACTGAGTTTCAGGTTATTTTGCTAAAAGATGCCTGTTATTTTGATGAAGCACCCATTGAGCCTAACAAGGAAGGGTACTAAGCCCCAGGTAGGCTTCTTAAATCTTGGTCTGAGGGTCTGCCTTGCCATTTTCCAGAAATTGCTACTTTACTATCAGGCTTCTGCTGCCTAATCTTCTTTGATATTGGTAGAACAAGGTCCCTATCTCCTCTAGAATGATTACAGGGAACATTGCTCTGTTCCTCCTACAGAATCCATTCCTGATGGATATTAAATCCGGGTCATCAATTAGAAGTTTTTTTTATGTGCTAAGTGATTAGAGCCAGGATTGTGTATGAGTTCTATCATAAAGCAAGTTTGAAGTGGGTTCCGCCGTTAATATTAATCAATCACTGATATGTCAAACGTTCACAAATGAATGCACAAGGTGAATATGTACAATTTACTGCAGTAACCTGAGACTGAAATAACAACAGAACTGCTCTCATTTTAAACATTTGGCAACAGTTTCCATAAAATCTTCCTGCTGTAATTAGCTGGGCGAAAAAAAAAGAGAACCACTCGGATGGTTACAAGTATGGCTGTATTATGGACTCTTACCAAAATGACTGGCTCTTCCCATCTTATACTCTGCTCTCACTTAAGACACTGTCAAGCTTCAGATTTTTGATGTAAAATTTTGGATACTGGCTATTAGATTTTCTGGGTGCAAATAATACACAAATGGTTATGTCGAAAGTGTTAAAATGCCTGTGTTTGTAAAGTGAGGAAGTGTCAAGAGAGAGTGCTTGAGATAATATGCCTATCTGTACAGGCTCAATTTTTGGCAGATTCAAAATTTTTTAGATTCAAAATCTAAAAAGCATCTAACCTTGTAATGCTCATGTCTTCTAGCACTGACCAGTCAAAGCCTGCCACCTCCTCTCAACTTCTCTGTGGGACTGGGCTATCCCTGATCTTTCTCTGGACACAAAAGTGGGCACATCACGCACTCATAGAGGTGGAGCTACTTCAGAAATGTGCATACATTAGCAATTTTAGACCCTCACTGTATAAAACTGAATAGTTTGTTTGCATGAAGTGAGACTGTAGTGATTGCCTTATCATAAAGAGCATGTTTACAAGATTTTAAGCAGCACTTAAATCTGTAGTATCTGATTGCCTCCTAAAGGGCAATGAAATTGGGCAAGGTATCATTAAAGTTCTTTTAAAATCTAAATGATTCTATGATTATTCCTGGTTTGGAGATGGAGAAGATGAGGCCAAAAAAGTTAAGTGACATCAAAATTCAATAGCAAATTTGGAAATAGATAAAGAATCTCCTTAATGTAAATGCTGTGTCTTAGATAGTCTTGGAGCCAACAGCTCATAAGATGTAAAGAGGCATCGCAATGACCATTGCACCTCCAACCATTTAATCCAGATGAATATCTGGCAAGTGGGATTTAACTGTCTCACAGCAGTAATCGCACAGACCATTCCCACTGATGTGACTTTAACTGTTGGCAGGAGTAAGAACAGCTCTGCCAGGCATTAAGGGACTATTTTTTTTCCACTCAAGCATGTGATGTCCTCTACTCATACAACATCATTGAGTGCAGGTGGCAAAACCCCATGCTACTGCTTAATCAGCTGTATCGTTATACCCAGGACATCTCCCAGATGCCGTCATGGTCCTCATCTCAACCATGGGGTGATCGGGTGACTGGCTCTGAGACCCAAATTTACTGCTAGAGCAAGCCGACGCAGTACCTTTGGCCTCCCTGGAGCTGTATGTGTTGACACCAGGAGCGAATGTTGCCAGGTGAGTGTTGTAACCTGTGGCATTCGCAAACACTTTCAAATTTCTCCCGAGAAGTGCATCTCTTAGTTGGATGCTTCCTTGTTTGCATCGGCACATCTTAAATCTGAGTCTTGTTTAGCAAGCGCCCCATTTATTCGTTAATCACATCGTCATAAATCTTATACAAAAGAAATTATGAGGAAAGCATATTTCATTCTTTTATGGAAAGCCTTAAAGCTGATGAGAGCAGTCAGGTGGCTATTTTCATCAATGAACCTTTGATAGAGCATTAGGAAACAGAGATGGTGTCTTTTAAAAGACCGTTACTACCTGCCTTAGGCGGAAGGAGCTCTTGTGCATTCCAAAGCAGAGTAGAACATGACTTAGAAATAATATCCCCAGAAAGTGCCTTATTTTCCCTCTTAAAATGGATTTAGCTTTTACTGCCTGCTGTGCCCGAGTTCAGCATGGGAGGCGGATGCAATGGAACTCCAGTTCCAGCCCACTGGCAGGGAGTCGCGCAACCCCCATGTCACAGCGTGCAGATGTGCGCCCCATGGGTGTCCCCCTGCTGAGCGCTCACGCTGGTGTCACTGCCAAGCGTGGGATGGGGTCTTGGTGGGAGGTGAGGGCACACAGAGCCCAAAATGAACGAGTCCTCTCACAGTCTGATAGTGCCATGGCACAATAAGCTGGCATCCTCTTGGTCTTGTGACAGGAGAGGACGCTATGCAAAGCGTTTTATCTCATTCTCAATCAACTTCAGCCCATCTGCCCCAGCTCTCAGGTTTAGAAGTGGAAAGAGATCCCAGAGAATGGAATTATTTCCAGGAGGATGAGGAATGGCAACAGTATTTGTGAAGCTAGGAGTGCCGCTGCACAGCAGGTCTCTTTCTGGCACCGACTTCTGCCCATACTGAGCTTTAGCCGTCTCTCATGTGAGGCTGAGCTAGGAGAGTTGTACGGGACTGGTGCAGATGCCTGGAATGGGCTCATTAAATGAGTTCAGAAGCCCATGGATGGAGCACACAGGCAGAGGAGAAGCTCTCCAAAGTGTTTCCCAAGGTCAAACAGTGGGGAAATAGCCTCCAATTGGTGAAGCTGGGAGAGAAGAGGTTCAAAAGGGAGAACAGAAAAAGAAGAAACATAAGGGAGACTAATGGGGAAAAATCACAGGATCATAGAATGTGTTGGGTTGGAAGGGACGTTTAGAGGTCATCTAGTCCAACATCCCTACAGTGGGCAGGGGCGTCTCTAACTAGATCAGGTTGCTCAGAGCCACATACAATTTGACTTCAAATGTTTCCAGGGATGGGGCTTCTACCACCTCTCTGGGTAACCTATTCCCATGTAAAAGAAACGGACATGGACTGCTGCATTTAAACCAAAGTGTTGTCTGTGGGAGATAGTGATTCCAGGGAAAGCCAAGACAAAACCTCTGGGGAAACCCAAAACAAGATTTGACTGCAGCATGGAGGCAAAGCAGGGTGAGGCAGGGCATTTGGAGCAAATCAACGAAATCAATAGTAATAATAGTCACTCTCTTCCATCATTATGGCTTGGAGCCAAATTATGTTTTGCCACAAAGCAGTCTTAAAATAGGACTGCCTCTCTCCCTGTGACTCTTAATTAATGTTATTAATTTTATAGTGTTTTGTTTCAGGGTTTTTTTGGCCTGTATAATGCGAATTCTTCTTCCTTTCTACTCAGGTAGCTTTTCCTTCAATGATCTTCACAGATGATCTTTAAGGAAGAGGCGAGCAAGTGATTAATAAAAGTGTGAACAAGTGGTTGCTCTGCTACTAAAAAAGATCAGTAGTGCAATAATTTCCTAATTATTATTATACCTTTTAAAGGTTTTTTAAATATATGATAATATATTTCTTCATCACTTCTTCTGGCACCCCTCTTGCTCCTGGCATTATTTCTCATTCAGAATAATAATTAATGAGAGCTGAGATATCTAATATATATTTTATTCCTTCTGTTTCAGTCCCTTAAGTAACCATCTTGTCACATTTGTTATGCAAATTTTCACACATTGCTTGTAATTTCAGCAGTATGTGAGAATGCCTCTCAAAAATGCCTAGAGTATTTTGTTTTATATATTTGTAAGAAATTATCTTTTCTTTTTTTTTTTTTTTCTTGAAAGCAACATTTTTCCATAGCCTTTTAGAGAAATGGATGAAGCTACCTAATTGCTCTTGCTTTACTGAGGTAAAGGAAAGCAAGGAAACATTTCTAACCATAAGGTGGTAGTAGTAATAACAATTGGAATAATAATAATAATAATAATGATGATGATGATAATAATTTTTTTAAAGAGAGCACCCTGGTCTTGCTTTAGGGTTGAAAATGAACAGTTTGAAACAAAATACTGTCTCCACTTGGAAAGGCAAATATTGTTATTTAATGTAGATGATGGACCATGCAGGCTGTGGAGGGCAAGGTGTTCTAATGAGAGCTCAGCACATCCGTGACGCATTTGTCAGTTTGGTCTGGTTGCTTGTAGAAGTTTCGTTGTCTAACAGAAATCATCCTCACCTGTAGGCTAAGAAAAGGGATATTTAGACACCAGACTCTGGAGGGACTAAGGGAGTTGCTGAGTGATGATGCAGCTTCTGGAGCACTCCACGGCTCTGTGGTGCCATGCAGATATATTCCCTGTCCACTTTTCATTGCTCTGGAAAAAGAAAGGCACCAACTGGGGCCTGATTTTGTCTGTCCCATCTGATGTTCCAGCTTCTGTGCTGATGATAGGTCTGTCTCAATGGGGCAAATGGTAAAATTCACGGTCCCTGCAGCAGGTTGCAGACCCAGCGCACTTCTGAAGGCATTTCCTCACACAGTGTCCTGGGCCAAGCATCACTTTGAACTTACAGACTTAGAGAATAAGCAGTTGGTACAGCTATTCATCTTTCATTTAGTCCATGCAATTTATTTTGACTACTTCTGGTGTGTCCATCACCCACTCATTGGGATCTAGAGCCGTAACACTGCACTCAAGGCAAGAGTGTCCCCAGGTTAAGAAAGTAGCTGAATGAGTTTAAGCCAAACTCTTTTCTTTTAAGTTCAGCTGTACTTTTCCTGCATGAAGCTATGGGTTTCCCTATGAGATTGCAGTTGTGTGTGAGGTGGAGCAGACATCTGTTAGGGCTGTATCTTGCATTTTTTCAGCCAGCAAGTGTTCTTCTGTGAGGCATAAGGCAATTTGTCCTGAACCCGTTTAATTTTAAATACATGTGGGCAGTCTCAGTTTAAAAAATACTTTCCTAGATTAAATTACTTTA
Source organism: Apaloderma vittatum (assembly GCF_000703405.1). Classification (NCBI taxonomy): domain Eukaryota; kingdom Metazoa; phylum Chordata; class Aves; order Trogoniformes; family Trogonidae; genus Apaloderma; species Apaloderma vittatum. The sequence goes on along the minus strand of NW_009713087.1, from coordinate 190,643 downwards.
CTCAGCGCGGCACAGAATTGGTCCTTACTTGGAAAGACATTGTGAATTCATGTGGGATATCTTAGCACACAGTTCAGGAGGGGTGAGAAAGAGAGATATCTAACCTGAGCAGCCGGTGTGACCTTGTGACACATGGATGTGAAGACTTGGATGCATTCTTGAAGGGAAGCCTTCTAGGTGCTTATGTTGCTTGCACCCCTGCAAAAGTAAGGGAGCTCGTACTTCTTATGCGACAGAGTAATATGAATATTATGAGCGTACTAGTGCTGCACAACTTGGTAAGCAGAACTTTTCTCTAAAGTTTTCATGTATTACCCTCCCGCGAGAGTGAGTCAGTGGGCGTGGAGTACTCACTAAATATTTTTGCTGCAGTTTTTGTATTGGCAAGGATCTTGGGGTCATGCAACTCTCCCACCTGGTTCTCCCTTTTACCTTTAATCACACTTTTGCATGGTTGGATTGTGGCAACCGTTTGCCCACAGAGTCCCTTCAAGGCCTTGGAAATCTATTTCTGGTGACATTTTCCATGCTTTGTTGGAGATGTGGTCAATGTTAGCCTAAAATTAAACTATGAAGGGACTGATTAATTAGGTAAATTTGAGAGAAAGATCAATTTTTAAAACTGTTCCACCTAGGCTGGAAACTCTCTGTAGAAAACAAGTGGTTGTTTTCTATACCAAAATATTCAGAGTGGTTATACAGAATGAAAACTGTGAAATGCCATAATGTCAGCACTGTGATGAGTGGATACAGAGAGCTGAAGTTTGAATTTGGGCTTCTGTGTCCCCTCCCTCAAGTTCAAAACTGCATCTTGTTGTGAAATGACAGATGGCTATACTTTGGACAACTATAAAGAAATGGTTTTTTTAACATTTGAGGGCTTTAAATTTGGTGCTAAATCTTGGGTTGTGAGGCAGGGCAGTGAGTGACGTGGCTCTCTGTGTGTCGATTGGAGTGGGAAGCAGCTCCTGGTGTGTCACCCTCCCATGGTCCCCAAGGCTGACACCTCTCAGAGGTACTTCAGGTGGCCCTAAATTACACCGGCAGTCCATCCTGTCAAGGCTCGTGTGCTGAGTGTGCTGCACACCAGACACCAACTGGAAGGGAGCTCAGTCCCACCTCCTGCCTGAAGATGAGTGTCCCCAACACCAGCCTACATCAGCTGTGGCTTTGCTTACACTAGTCTTGAAAACTCATTGGCCTCGAGGTTGCCAGATTTTAGCAAGAAAACTAAATTACCTGAGTTTAAAAGTTAAGCATAAATCCCTAGCATTGCTCCAGTCTTATAAAAATTGGTAAAGCTGAAGCAGATTAAGCAGCGCTCTCAGGAATATTTTATTATGAGAACGCTGGTCCCATGTCCACTGGGATCGGTGCCTTTGTTGAGAGCTGAGATGTGCAGCCCAGAGTCTACTCCAGCTTACTCGTGAGCAATGCTTGGTGCCCTTGGCAGCTTCAGGAAGCTGTGACTCTTTTAGCACCAAGCACCATCGATAGATTTTCCTCCTTCACAAAAGAGTAAGAAATAGCTGATCCTGAGCACCTGAATTCCAGCTTCTGCTGAGAACCATCACAGCCTCTGAAACAAGACCCAGAGTCGCAGCAGCAGCCCTTAGAGCAGGGTTGGGTGCCCATTTCCATGTAGGGTGCTCTTCTACAAACTAGGAGATCCCAGAAGCGTAGCACTGGGAGATCCCAGAAGTGTAGCACTGCGACTGCTTAGTCTGGTACTCTCTATGCAGGAAAAAAATCCAAATATAGCAAATCCCTGAATCCCAAAGTTTTTACAGGCTGTTTGAGAGGGAACTAAAAACCAGCCTTTTATGTAATAAAAGAGGGATATTTTGCCCTCCCCATCCCGAAAAGCCATGCAATAAAAATGTAAATATCTGTCTTAAAGGCTTTTTTAATAAACCCTGTAATTTCCTTAAAATTCTTTCTATAATATCAAAATCCTAAACCACTTTGAGATGAGCTATTTTAGACTGTAATTGGGCTATTCATTCCTTATGCATACAGCGATCCTAATCTAATATGTAACAAGAACTTAAAAGCTAATCAATAATGGAACACGATTCTCTATCAGTAGAGCTGCCTGTTGACTCCTGTGAGAGGGATCTTCACAAGACAGCTCGGCTCTGATGACAGCCTTATATTTATTTTAAACATGAAGTTGAAACATCATCTTCCTTCGTATTGTCACTTCCAATTAGTTTTGGAACAAAAACACCAGGGGGAAATGAGATCCTAATCCTGAAAAGCACATTCATATTTGATAAATAGCCACAGATTCTAGCAAATGTTTACTGAAATGTGGGCTTGAAATGCTTTCACATGCATTTTGCTAGAGCCATTGATTATCTATTGTAACATGTGTCTGGATCACTTAACCAAGCTGTCCCTTTCCTACACCTTAGAAGTTAAGAAAGAAAAAGGGCAGACTACAGGGTGCTGAGCTTCCATGGGTGCTGGACTTAGTTTTCCCTGAGTAAAGCTAAGGCAAAATTATCACCAAGAGTGAATTAAAGTAAACCGCCATTTATTGTCCTTTGGTGGAAGTCAAGAAGCCTTTTCTACCCTCACGTGCGTGAAACAAGTTTCCATTCTTCATGTCTACGCAGTGGCTTGAGATGGAGAGGGTGGAGGGAAGGGGGTTAAGTGAGTACACAGATGTGCCTAAAACCATATCAATCACAGGCATGAGGAAATGCTGCCCTTTTAATAGGCAAACTAAACCAATGTGCACAGCTGGATTTTGAATTTTATGGGCTCTCTCAATGAAATGCAAGTGGAAGACATCTTACATCATTCCCACAGCTCTGGCCATTTGTGCACTGCACAACTTTCCCCCTGAGCTGCCCTGGGGATAGAGGAGCTGAAGTCCTACGGCTGTAGCCACGTACAAACCCCTTGCCGCTGTCTGGAGCCAATTAACGTGTGATTTGGAAATACATGGTGGGTTTCTGATGTCACGTACACTTCCACAAAGTCAGTGGATTTAATCTGGAATTACTCAGGGTATGAGGGATCAGGAGATGGCTGGGAAAGCTCCTCTCTAGAGGGCCCTAAATGCCAATGATTTCACGTGATTATTTACTGAGCTTTATAATAGTGCATATATCCTCACGCACACCCCTTCTCCTGCAAATTACCCTACAACTTTTCAGTCCTTTATTATGTAGCAGAGGTTAAGGCTTTCCTAAGTAATCGAAACATCTAGGAAGGAAAGCTTGCTAAATGCTGAGCTAGGCTTAAACACTGACCCTATCTCTTAACTGTATAAGGAACTTTATGTATGTCGTAAAATGCAGTAATTGCGATGGTAACTGCTCATTCATATTAACTAAAGGTGTAAATAGAGTTGTTTAACATGGCCAGTGCTAATGTTGGGAGCACAAGGGAGGACTCCCCATTGAAAGGTTTAATTGATCATGTGTCTTGTAGGAAAATTTGCTTTTTTCTCCCTTAATAGGTATATTTAACATCTTTAAGGCAGTTGTCTTTCATTCTGCTCCCACTCTTGACTTGAAAACCCTTGGGTATGGAAGGCAATTAGACAGTTGCAAGGAGACGGCAGATCAAGCTTGAGGCTGTGTTTACCTTTGTTTCACTCCTGGTTTTAATAGTGCAATCATTAAACCCTGCCCTTTCTCAGGTGATTCCCCATATTTCAGCTGGGCCACACAGAGGGAAGGAGAGTTGAACACATCTTCCTCCTCGTTATGTCACCAGTGCTGGGTTATTCCCAAGCTCAGGCTCTCTCCTGCCATTGATTCATTGTCACATCATTTTTGCCGCTATTTTTGATCACTTCCATAGTAAAATTAGTAACTTCATGTCAGAGGCTCTGAGAGGAAAAAATGCCAGTGGAATTACTGGAAATATTATAAAGGCCAGCCCTGGATTATACAATGTCTATCTCACTGGTTTCTTAGCCATGTAACCCGTAGGACACAGACACAATTAGAAAGCATACATATGTGTACATGCATAAAGGGACAGACGTACATTAATTGTCTCTCCTAGTCGTTTGCTTGTTGTAGGAAGGCTGCTTCTGCTGTTTAAACTAGACACTGATTGTCATTCTGGTCTTTTTTTCACAGGATTGAGCATAGCTCATGCTTTTATACACCTTTGAAGATGGAAAATATTCAGTGGTCATTTCAGCTGCACATCTCACTCCTGAGCAGGACTTGCATGTTCTTGATGGCCATTGCTATGGTCAGCAGCCAAGTGTGCGTACAGAGCACTTCACCAGGTCTTTGGGGACCATTGAAAACACAGGTTGTCTATGTCCTGGCTTTCCTGGAGAAGCTGAGTGTTGGGACGTTAGTTGAGATGCTTGAATAGGTAAGTTATGATGGCCTTGGGTTGTGTTACGGCTTCAAAATATTGGGTGGGGTGGGTACCTTGCAACTGGTGAAAGAATAGTGTTTGGTGTGGGAGCATTCAAATGGTGGATCACTGTGCTAAATCTAAGCTTCAGCTCAGTTGTTCTTGCCTTCCTGTTGGAAAGAAAAGACATGTTCTTGATGACAGCTCTTTCTTCTACTGCACAGTACAACTGGCAGCCATTAGCTGCTGGACTACCAGCACTGAGCCCAAAACGTCTGCAGCCCTAACTGGGTCCTGGAAGCAGAGCGTGCCTGGACAATGTGTTTACCTTACCTCCTAAATGAGACACTGTGGGTCAAATTAATTCCCCATGCAGTTGGTAAAGTCACACCACACACATCTAGGCCAAGAAGCAGAATGAATGTACTTAGATTGCAGAAGATATCTCCTATCTTTTCACAAACACACTCTTCATAAGCCTTAGTTTAGTATTTTCCCTTTGCCTAGCTGAAGTGCAGTCTGCACCTTGAATAATACATGCATGGTTTTGATTGACATTCAGTGCTAAGCATTTAGCTATCTTGATGTCTCGTCAAGTCATCCTTTGATAAAAGCATTTTAGGTGCCACAAAATATAATCACTTCACTGCAGCATTCTACATTGCAGACTCAAGTTTCTCTACACATTTTTCAGCAAAGGATCTTGGCGCCATCAATAGATCTGTTCCATGGGCGATTTTGGATGGATCTATTAATATTGCCTCTAAGACTAATAAGTCCCACTCTTTTACAAAGTGAATCATCTGTCTCTCCTGTGGACAAGTGAAATTCTCCCTCATTGGACTTGTAGTCCACAGCTTGGCAGGGTTTCCTGTTTTGTTAATAGTCTTTGTACAGCAGTGAAGTCATTTCAAAAAATGTTCAGCCCAGTTTTGAGGCCAAGTAGTATGTCTTTTGGTTATTTGTTCTTCTAGACAGGCCATGTCACCATTAGTCATACTTCAGAATGATGGTTTACTTTCATTATTCACTGCCGGTACTGCTTCCGATTCAGCGCTTTCCAACTCAGCAAGATTTTCCCGTGCTAATTCATCTGAATCATTTCTAGAAGAGTTTATATCAAAGGACACGTTTTCAATGTTAATAAAGCGCAGGGGTCTTGAAACAGCTTGTACTGGTTCTTTAAAAATGAGCTTTTTAGAGGTGTTTATGCTAGATATGTGTGCACAGTGTGTGTTAGTAGGGGTCATAACATGATTGATAGCCCTTTCCCTTTTGATTTATATTGTTGGGGACATCTTGCACACACTCACTCTGTGACCAGAACTGGGCTAACTTGGCTCCAGACTGAAAACTGGGTCTGCTGCTGCCAAGATCTTCCTCCTACACTTGTGTATTGGGAACGTGCAGTGTACCCACACATTTATATGGTACACATCTGGCTCTCCATACTTACAACTTGGGGCAGAGGCTTGGTCTCACTGGTTGCATTTCTGAATTTTATTTTTTTTTTCACTTGAAGGCTCCTCTGTTTGGTTGCTATTTCTGAACTCCCCCCACAAACACATGTACATGTTTCATGTACATTCCTGGCTTGCCATTCTGCCCACAGCAGCAGTGAATTGCGAAAGGAAAAAAATTAACAGAAAGAGTTAGCTAAGCAGAAATGTAACCGCCCACATCATCTGGTGTGTCCTACTTCACTGAAGCCATTTAGGAACCTAAGGAAAAAAAACAAAACAAAACAAAGCACAATTTGTAACTGAGGCTGATATAATAAAATGAAGTTTTCTGAGTACTCTGGGAAGAAACTAGAGGAGTTGCCTCACATTTGTAATTTTTGAGGTCAGGGTGGAGAGAAAGAAAATTTTGACAGTTGGGGGGAAAAAATCATTTTGCTTTGGAACTAGAATAAAAGTTGGTCAAGTGTTCACATGAAACAGAATTGTTGTTCTTTTTAGATTTTCAAACTAACGTTAATTACCAAGAGTATCTTCAGAATGTGAGTCTTCAAGGTAAACCCCAGTGACCCTTAGGATTGGTGTCTACAACACCAACTTAACTCTAATAAAGCTCACATCCCTTGGCTTTCTACAGAGTCAGTGAAAAGGAAAAAGGATGTTACATCTAGTCAATGTTATTTATTTATAGTCATGAGTATAGACTCAAGACTGTATTTGGATTGCTCTAAGTGGTTGCCAAACCCAAGTATCAAATTGGTTAGAGTTAATGAGATTCTTTGAAGTTGCCAGGTTTCTTCTCTTGATGATTGATGGAGGGACGTGTGTACCTCATCAGCACACGTGGCATGGTTTTTCTGAATACCTGGACAGGTTTTTTCTTGAAGTTGGAGATGTCTGTTGATTTTAGGTGCCTGGAAGTTTACGTGTGGTTGCAGGATGGGAGGTCTGCACAGCGCCCAGCCTGCTTGGCTCCCTGTTTTAAAGAGAGCAGACATGGACCTCAGCTTCCAACATTGCTGCCCAGCCTTAAGAACTTGGCATTTCTCTTTGACAATACTTGAAACTACACCCCTTTCCTTCCTTGCTTCCTTCTTTTCAGCCATCCTTCATTCCTTCTGGCCATCCTTCCTTCCGTCTTCCACCTCAGGACTCTTTGTTGGTTTTTCTGGTCCCCATTTGGCATGGCTGACATTTTTGAGCTCCGAGATTGTGTTTGACTGCGCTTGCTGCTGCTCAGATCCCTTCAAGCTCTCCAAACCAGTACAAAGCTCTAGGCTTTCAGCCAATTTACTCACAGGTTTATCATATGCTGACATTGTTTCTCTATAAATAGGTCTACCTTTACTGACATTATTGATTCAACTGCCTCTCTCCTCACTAATACTCTTTTTAATGTATCTAACCCGCCTTTGTATTTCACTTAATGAATGGCTGAAGTCAGAGGGCTAGAGGTCAAAGAGGTTAAACTGCAAGTGTAAAGGTCCTAGGCTTTAAAGTCAGTGTTTGCTGTGTGAGATCTGCAAGCTTGTCACAGAGCAAATCTGCAAGTTCAAGCTCCCTTTCCTACTCGAAAATGTAAGCCATCAAGAAATGTTCTTGTTTTATTACTAATTATTTCAATTAAAATACACTTGTTTGGCAAAACCCTCCATTTGGTCCGTTCAGGGGTTAACAATGGTAACACAGACCCCAATCTGCCCATCTCTGACTATGCAATTTTGAAAACAAGGAACATCTTTTCCTTCACAGATAGCAACACATCTCACTTGCTGTTTGTCTTGGAGCTAATCCAAATTAACAGACCAAAGTTGTAGCTGTCTTGCTTGTAAATTAAACTCAGCTTTAATAGGTTGTTTATGCATTTTCTGTATATAAGGTGGGGTGTTTCTTTGTTTTGTTTTGGTTTTTTTTGTGTGTGTGACTGACTTACTGGGCAGTTTTTATATGCAGTGTAGCTCTTTAGAGCAGCAGGAGCAGAACCAGCCAGCAGTGTGTCTTGGTGTCCATGCAGGCAGCAGCACTTTCCTGCGGTGTGGTGAGACAGTGCTCTGCTCTGACATCTGCACCCTGGCTGGAGGGAGGGGCTGGTGGACAACTTTTGCCTCATGGCAGGCACCAGGTCATGCATCATGCTCTGGGAATTCATTGCACCCCTGTGGAAAACAAGTTCTCCACAGGCAGGTCTTTAGACATGGCAACAGCAGTTTAAAGCTGGAGAAGACCATGCTGCAGAACAGTGCTAAGGGCCAGGTGTTGGGTCTACTCAGCAGTGAAGAGAAAGAAAGAGAAAGCTGTGCAGAATGAGATGAAAGTAGGGGAAAGTCCACTAGCATTTGGGACTGAAAGCCATTCAGGATAAGCTCAGCAGGACAAGCCTGGTGGCAGCCCTGCCAAAGGCTCCAAGAGCCATCAAGGGGGTTGGAGAAGCTCCACTGGCTCACAGCAGCCTGAGTCTGATGGGAGAGCAGGTCTCCGGCAAGTGCATCACCTGAGGAGGCGCTGGGGAGGCAGCGGCTCATCACGGCTGCTTCGCAGCTATGTCCTGTCCTCACTATGTTTCTGTGCCAGGTTGGCAGAGTAAAAGCCCTACTTTGTTTCCTAGCTTATTTTCTGACATTTGGGCTGCTGGACTCAGCTCTGGCATGGCTCACAGAGGTGGCCAAAGCCCCAAGACCACCAGCAGACAGCCCTTCCACCACAGGGCCGGGTGCCCGCGTTGTGCTGGCGGCATCTCGGAGCTGCCTTTGGCCAAATATCCTCAACGGGGCAGGAGAGTGAAACTGAACATTCAGATCTGGCAAGGGAAGCCGCCAAGGCTGCCAGAGCAATAGGCCATTAAATCCCACGCTCAAACCGAACAACATCCACCCCACCCCAAATAAATCATAAAACAGAAGAAAAGGGTTCATGTTGTTAAAAGTTTATGCTATCTCTGACTTCAGACATGTTACCATTAACCTGGAAATTAATCAGAGATTTTTCATTTGCTCCTTGTTCTGATCTATAATGAGCCCTTTAACAGCGTAAATAAAAAGATCTAAAGATTCAATAAACCATAATGTCACAAATGGCAATCATCTACCATGTGAGGCCTCTGTGTTAAAAACCATCACACAGCTGGAAACAAATGCTTCTGTATAACATTGTAAATAACCTCTAAGCCCACTACTAATTACACTGAAGCTTCACTTCTCCTGGGCATTGAATATGTGAACCAATTAAGAAAATATAATTCCTTTTCCGAGAGACCTGTGCTGTCCCCCTAAAAAAAAAAAAAAAAAAAAAGGAGAGGGGAGATAAAGAGCCAGTGACAGAGGGAAAGAAGGGAGAGAGGAGAAAGAAAAGGAGAAAAGGAGTTTCACAGGAGGGACCACACTGATGCACTGGGTTACAATAATGAGACATTTCTACTTTAAGCAAATTTTGCACCTGTAACCTGCAGAAATATAGCCATAGCACTTGAAAAATTACTTCAATGCTGCACAGTGCCATGAAAATTTATCTTTGAGATGATTTTATTGCATGGTTACCCTAGGCAATTAAATCAATAAATCTTAACTGTCAGAAAGGTTGGCCCACTGCCAGGAATAAATGAAATGCACGGAATCAGTAAATAAAAGGTTTCTGACAACTCATTCTAGGAATTATTTAGCAGTTGGGTTTTTGGTGGTGGTGGTGCTGGTGTTGCTTTTGTCTCCAGCATTTATTGACATTCTCTGTGAGAAATGATTATGTTAACACAAACAATGTAACACAGAGATATAGATAGATGGGAGCGAAGAGTCAGGATCTTCAGGGCAATAAATTACCCTCCCCGAACTGCACACGAGCAGCAGCTTTGGGGGCTGATAGAGCTGGCAGAGTTGGTTGGAGAGCTGGGGGCTGAGCCATGGGCTGGCAGCACTTTGGCAGCCCTGTGCCAGGCACCAGGAGTTTTGTGCGCGGGCCCAGGGTGCTTAATTATTAAAATAGATGTGCTGTTTTCATTGATTGATTCAGAGATGCTTGAGATTGAAATGCCTCCTTGAGACATGGAGGTGACATTTCCATAGGCCTAGAGAGTCCAGCGTTCACCACAGGAGATGCCAGTTTTGACAGCAAAATCATAGTTATGCCTGTGTAAACCCTGAGTAGTCAATGCAGCAGCATTGTTTTTCATGCTGGTGCTACAAATCTGATAGCCTGAATCTGATTCCACTTATCCTGGGATTTGACATGTTAAATCGATGTGAAACAACCTGGGTTTAGGCTCAGACCTTTCCTCTCCAGAAGGCACTCTGGTGAGGGCAGATGACTTGATTAATAAACCTAGAGATTTTTAGTTGTTGTGGTCATCTACTTTAACCTGAGTAACCACAGACCACTACACCTGGCAAGTCCTTGTTCAAGCCTGCCTTTACTGGATGAACAAGCACCTTCCTTCAGCTGGGATAACTGCACTTCCCCAGTGCCACCAGTGACAAGGACACCACTTGCAAAGGAGGGAGCAGCCCACTGAGATGGGCAGCAGACGAGGCCTCTTCTGCCTGAAACAGAACTAATTAGACAGTCTGCAAGGCCAGACCCTCATCAGCATCACGTTGGGGCAGCCTGGAGAATATGAGCCTGTCCTTGAACCAACACCAGCTCAGTGGAGACAAGAAGGAGTTTATTTGGGTAGTGTGGAAAAAAAAAAACCCACCTGCTGCCAAAGTGTCTGCATCCACTCTCTGGACTCGCAAGCAACCTTCAGTCCTAGGAGCCCTGAGGGAGAAACTCATCTCTGCTGGGGCAGGCAGAAGCTCTCTGACGCAGCTTGATCCAAGCTGGAGACATCATGTCATCTTGGCTGAGGAACATTTCATATGAAAGCATTTCCTTCCTGATATCCTATGGTTCCTCAACGCCAACGTCAAAGCTTCCCAGGCACATTGCTCCTCTGACACATTCCATCCCAGTCACGATTTTGCAGCCTTTGTGCTCTTTCATGGCAAATCTGCTGCTGCCCCTTGCAGCTCAGGGGAGCCGGATGACCTTCATGAACAGCAGTTTGGGCTCAGGGTTTCAGCAGGGGAGGGTAGGCAGCTGAGGAACGTGGGATGCCCTGGACACTCCCCTGGAGAAGGCTGCCCTTGGCTAATCATCTCCCAAACCGTAGAAGGCATTAGAGATCTGAGTGCTACGCTTAACTAAATGATTCTCATCCACTTCGAGGTACAACTAAAGGCAAAGCGGGCTTTTACAATGCTGATTGGCAAGCAGCTTCTCATTGCAGATAATTCCCTGCCAGCACATCCCGAACGCACAGGTGATTGCTCTTAAATTGATGGGTCGAAGCACAGTAACAGCCTTTTTATTTAGTTCCTGCTTGACAGGCAGTGAATGTAGAGTTGCTAAAAAAAGGAAAAATAGGAAAAGAAAACAAAAGTGCTGCAGAATTTGCTCATTATGAGGCTGAAGTTCCTTGGGCTGGAGAGTTAGACAAGGTTCCCGCTGATGACCAAAAGAGGGCTCAGGGCATACTGAGTTTTCCAGCAGCCCCTGCTGCAGGTGGGAATTGCCCTTCAAAGACAGCAAATGCTTGGAAGCCTCATTTTTACAGCAGATTAGAGCTGGCGTGCTGCATGAGAGCAATTGGCACTGCAATTTCACTCAGGGTGACTGGGAAAGGGAAGGTGGTACCCAGGCACCCAAGCAGCAACACTTGGCTCTCTTGGAAAGCAGAAAATGGAGCATTTTTCACGTGGCTTCATCATATCCAGGCACACACGTTTCTTATAGCATCCCCCAGCCAAAACACTGTCTGCCTGGGAGCTGGCTGTAAAAATAGGGAGTGAATGGTGGTGGTAGTGGTGGCTGTTAAATTTGTTTTTGTTTTGTTACTTTTTCACTCAAATTTTCCTTTCGAAATGTAAAGTCTTCAGCAAATCTTCATGCAATCCTACAAACACCAGTAGCCACATTTTCAGGCAGCTGCATGGCAGCGGCTGCAAACCACCACTGTGGCCAGCAAAACACACAAAGTGCCCGGGGCACTGGACAAACTCATGTGCGAGAAACGTAACCAGAGAGCAGCTGACAACAGCTCCAAAGTTGGTTTAGTGGATGAATGACATAGAGCTTGAACAAAAACTGAGCCTAAAGGTTATTGCCCAAATTTGACACATATTTCTGGCCTAGAAAGGCCAATGGTGTCAGGTAGTATCTTCTCTTCTGCAGGCCAGTTCCTGAGGCCTAACCTAGTAACTCATCCCTTGCGTTGAGTTCCTTTCATGTGCTCCTAGGTGTAGGAGTTCCCAAAAGAGAGGAGAACACATCTCATTTTCAGAAGGCTGGTCTACATACATACCTAAATATATCAACAGGGACTTTTCTGTAGCTCATAAGACCACGAACTTCTGTTCAGCATTATCTTCACATGTGGTTTGTGTGCTGAACACATTTACATTAGCTACAATAAAGTCCTTCCAACCACATGGACGCAGCAGGGGGGTAAAAAGCCCTGAAACTCCCCATGCACATGTGCCTTTTTCAATCAAAGGAATAAAAGGATATCTAAATTCAGCCTGAAATGCAGCTGGTAACTGAAATTCCTCTCTATTATGTGGAGCTGATACTGCATTGCTTTCCTTTTGGAGCATGTAGGAGGGGCTGAAGAGAGTCTGAGCCTTTTAGAGAAAGGATTTAGGTTACACTTCCTACTCCTTAGCTCCCCAGGCCACGGGAAGCTCCAGCCAGACATTTCAGACATAAATAAGGCTTCACATCATCTCTGTCTTTCATGCTGGCAACCGAACATGTCGCGGTCTAGAGCAGCATTCCACGGGCCAAATACATTCCTGAGGGAGTTGTGCAGTTAAATCATCTTAGCTGGCTGAGAAATTGTAGCACTTCTCTCTCTCTCTCTTGCCTCGTACCAACATCCTGCTCCACTGCCTCAGCCCCACACATCCAGGGAGGGAGAGACGATGTCTCCTTGGCTGGGGAAAAGGGCACACAGGGCCTTGTCTGAGGTCGTTGTGTATGAAAACGAGCATCCAAACACCCATCTTCTGCTACACCTGTCATTGTCGCGTTTGGAGCAGTCAGTTCTCCCTCGAGTCAGCAGGCTGGCATCTTTCACTACTGGGGGAATCCCCTGTACTGGCGATATGAATAAAGATTTTTTTTTTTTACATTTTTTCCAGAGGGCTTTTTTTCTGAGTTGTGCAGTCGCACTAACAGTGCTGTACAGCACAGGTTTATGTGGAGCCATTCATCATTCATAGCTGGGATCACAGAGCACTTCACAGCCGATTACAAGGTTACACATGCAGGGAATGACATGAGCTGCCTATCTGAAGTCAAGCTTCAAGCTGGTTTCTGGGTGCACCCAGAGGATGCTGAGGACTCGGGGAATGAATGACACAGGCAGCATCAGACCTACCCTCCCTCCTGCTGGCCCAAAAGATGTCTCGCTCTTTGAGATATTCAGAGAGGATGTTTTCTGGCTCCTTGAATGCAAAACAGGCACCTGGGATACACAGTGAGATCCAGATACCCCATTCCAGGTTTTCCTCTGAAAACACATATTGCCAAGAAGGACTGGACTCTGGCATGTGCTTTGCAGATATCCATTCACACAAGTGGGATAAGGGACACTGGAAAAGCCGTAGCCTGGTTGGACAGGACAGCTTTAAGCTGCTTTGTGTGATCAGGGTAGTGCAGAGAAGCTGGAGGACATCAGCGACTGGCAGGACATTACAATAAGTAGCCTTGAATCCAGAGGAACACCCCCCGGTGGGCCTTTCAGAGCATCCTTCTGCAATGCCCTCTGCATCCTGGGCTCATCCCACCCCACTTCCCCGACACTGCCTGGGCTCAGACATCCCCCCAGCTGCCTCTTGGCCCTACTCTCCCACAGCACCTGCAGAGCACGAAGTTCTCCAGACTAAGACACAAAGGCTGGAAGCAAAGCACAGCGACGGCTTCTTTCGCTTGGGGACAGCGGCCTGAGATGGACTCGGTGTCGGCTGCGCTGCGGTTCATCCCTCCCTGGCGGGCAGCTTGACCTCACTTGCTCCGTGCTCAGCAGCGCTGAGCGCTTGGCCGAGCACGCTCAGCATCTCCCGAGAGCTTTTCACATCTCTTTTGAGCTGGCGTTCTTGGCGCTGCCTCTTAGAGCTGTTTCTGCAATGATGATACATAAAACCTGTCGTTCCTACTTGTTGTCATCCCAGGAAGCCCCTGGGGAGCGGCGCAGCCCCGTGCAGAGGGTCAGCGCCAGGATGGCACTGCTTCAGTCACGCCAGAGCCTTGGGCTGCTTGTCAGCAAGTGACCAAAAAATCCCGGCCTTTGACGCCGGGCTCCATTGCTCTTCAGGTTGGGTTTGGGACAGACGAGGTTTAGGCTGCTGTCTTGCAGCTGAGGCCCCTCAGGGATGGGGCAAACACGCTATCGAACCCGCTACCTCACAGCTGGCATCGGCGCGACATTATTTTCTAGCATCAAGTCATTTCAAAGTTCTGCAATGACACAAACACAGTGATTAAAAATTGAAAGCAATGTCAGGTCTCCCACAAACAGTACTTACTGTACTATACTTCTTGTACCCTGGGAGGGGAATGAGAAAATAGCAGTAGACAGAATAATTTATAGTGATAAAATGGGTTACATTTTCATAAAAATTTTATTTTACTTTTTTTTTTTAAATAATTCAATGCACTGGCAGTATAATTAATCCCTCTATGAGAGACACAAATGTACCAGTTCAACCAATATTATTTATACAGAGACATTGTGTTTAAAAACAACAAAAGTACATTTAAAATGTTTGTACATAAAGTATTACTGTTATTTTTTTTCTGAAGAAGGAACAAATGTAAACAAAATGCATAATTGTGCAACACGTTGGAAATACAAAGCAAAACAGGCAAGATACAATTTTATACATATAAAGCAAAAGAAATCAAACTTTTATAACTATACAACATTTCAGTAATTGCTTGACATTTTAACAGTTACCTTGGTCTGTACAAAACATCTTAACTTATACTTAAAACTTTACAAGAATAACATGCTTGTTCAGAACAAAGACACCTTGTGGAATTGCAGTGATTATTGATATGATCTTTGCACACATGAGAAAAAAAAAGGCTACTTCAATAGTAAATAAAAAGTAAGAACGTAAGGTAAAGGGCCATTTAGTAAACTGTAATCTAATTCCAATAGCTAATTACGTTGCACTCCAATGCGGAAATTAAATCTGACTTTTGCTGGAAGACCGTAAGGTCATAATGTTGCTCTATTTCCAGGAACCAGAAGAAAGCATATATATAAATTTTCCTGATATTTTGGTTAATTATACATGTGTGCATGCACACACACACAGAAAAGAAAAAAAAAACAAAAAAAATAGTTTTTGCCACAATAGCCAGAAATGATGGGCAAGAGAATGCACACACTAGACTACTCCCAACATGGCTACATTAAAAAACCAAGACAACTAGAAAGAGCAAATATCCATTGAGGTTGCCAGGATTAATTTTCCTGAACCTTAGTTATATTTTGGTTTTTTGTTTGTTTTCTCTTTTTTTTTTTCAGGAGACAGGAAGCAACTTGAATTGAGCCATTTTAAAAATACTGGGAGTACTACAGCCAAAGATGAAACACAAACCAAAGGAGAGCATAAAATGAGAGCAAAAAATAACCAGGTCTTCTGACTCTTTCTCATTTTCTGTGACGATATGTCCTAGACCTTCTGAATGGGGTTTTTAAAAGAACAGTATTTAAGATTCAGTAGAAGATATGCAATCCAGAGATGTAAAAAATACAGACAGGAATAAATTACACAATATTTTATGGAATTACAAGGACTGTCAACTTCGATAAAATGTACATAATTTTTAAGTGTCCTCAAATGATACATATGGCTAAAATTAAACTCCTGATTGCATCTACCTAACATATTCTGTGCCTGATTCTGCAGCCTGTGTGGCAAGCACTGATTTAGACAGTTACTCCTGTGGACTTCATTGGAGCAACCTGCTGATTGGGATGCTCAGGGGAAGAACAGCAGAATTGGGCCTAGATAAATATTTGCCATCACTTTTAAATGTACAAAATCCATTTGGCTTGGAGAAACCACTTTAGCCTGCTGCAGTGTCTTTGAACTAAAGTAACAGATTCCATCTCTAGACTGAGTGTGTTTATGACACGTTTGAATTTATTTGCCATTTTTCTATGCAAGCTAATGCTGATGCCAGTAAATATTTAAACTCAGAGGTAATGAAATTGCAACAGGCCTTTTAGTTAAAACCAAAACATATGCAAGCCTAGATGGCCCGCAAAAATTACCTTCCAATTCTTTTAGCAGGGATTATCCGGTGCTGAATCAGAATAGTTCAATATATACTCAGCTTCGGTATGGATTTATAAAGCTGCATTAGCACAGTATGAAAAGGGAGAGGTCTAGTTTTTTCAGCTGGTGTAAATCAGCACTGACATCTACGGAGCTACTTAGAGGCACATCAGCTGAAGCTCTGGCCCACAGTCATCAGAAACGTACAACCATCATTCACTCCGTATGTAAAACTCTCCGTGGTGGAAGTGCAGAGCGACAGTGTAATCGGCATCAGATAAAAGGCTGCTCTGTTAGCCCAGTTTCTGATAACGCTTTTCCAGGCTGTGTGGTCTAAAGCAGTTTTATGATGTGCTCTATACTGCATAGCTTTGCAAAGTACACTACTTCCTTACAGGCAAGGATTATGATGCATTAATCATTTCATTGGTGTGATCAGTAAAAAAGGCATGATGATAAAAGCTTTGGGAGTTTATCTGCATAGAGATACATTGGCAAAAATTAGTCTGGGGTTAGAGGATTGCTTCTCAGTGTGTGCATATTGGATTAACTCCGGTGAAATCGGTGCTCCTATACTGGTTTACACCAGCTGAGGAACTTGTGCTCTACCTCTCTTGTAACAAAGCACGTGTGTTGCTATCCACTATTCAGTTCATTCATAAATTCAAGGGTAAACGCCTTCTGCCAGTGGGTCAAAGCTTCTTCATGTCCATAACTCCACGTTATTTGTCACTGATGTCAATGGTGGTTTCCCTGAGCAAAGGCTGAGTCAACATATGGTCTGGTTGAAGAGCAAGTCTGCTTTCAGTTATTCCAGCACTAGTCCAGAGACCTTGAACTAATTTCAGTGGGGCGAGTGCTCAGCCAGAACAAAAGTGGGTATAATTCCACTGAATTAACTGTGTTAATGCAACTGAAGTTCTGGCCCAATAAACTTTAACTTTGGTAATGCTCTGCCACTTTTGTTAAATGGCTTCTCCTTCGATAAACAGTGCTCAGCAAGCTCTGTAAGACTTGCATTACTGCCACATGACACCAGAATTTGGTCCCATGAATTCCAAAAGCTGAGCCAAGTTACTTTATATCGGCTTAGCTCAAAGTTTGGTCCATTGTAGGTATTGTTGTTGATTAAAACAATGATACTCACTTCAGAACATGACCTTCTTTCTCATTCAGAAAAGGAAGTAACTGAGCACAAACTGAGGCTATCTCTACTTGATGGGTTTTTCAATGGAATTACAACAGGGTGACACTCACACAAGTGTGAGTAAACTTATACCCAGCACAGAGAGCTTACGGAACTTGCACGCAGGGGAATCCAGTTAAAATCAAAGAAGAAAACAAGTCTCAAACAGCTGCATTGTCCATTCCCATGGCCTTCACCACTGGCATCAGGAGGACTCGGCTAGAGTCCTGTGGTCCTGTGGATGCTACAATTTAATTTCCAATTATGCGAATATTGCCTTAGTTTTACAATGATGCTGTACGCACCGCTTCTGTCAACCAGTTTGATGTTTCCAGATGCAGTGCAAGCAAAAGTGAATGCTCAAATCCAAGTCCCATCTACAGCCGCAGAGGATGAGACCTAAAAGCAACGCAGAGCCACAGCTCCGTTGCACCCGGTGGTGGGGCTGGGGTCACTCCCTCCCCTGGGCACAGCACTGGTCCCCCACAGTGCCTCCTGCACACCAACACTGTGGCCAGGGCTGTGTGGGACTCACACTGTGCAGACCCATAGTAGTCCCAACACCCTGAGCAGGCGATGGG
>NW_009713087.1:141405-172728 GCF_000703405.1 Apaloderma vittatum | reverse complement strand
CTCCCCGGCCTGTGGCAGGCAGGGTCAGGTCTCTCCTGCGGCCCCTCTCCAAAGCACCGAGTGCACACATCGCTACTTGAGCTGGCTGCTGGGTCCCTGGGCTTGGTCCTTCCTGGAGTTGTAAGGGAAAAAACAGTTTAAGTCTAAGGTGACTTCAGGGCAGCGACAAGCATCAACGCTCTGTGACACACGGTGGCACCCTGAGGTGGACTACGGAACTGATTGGGATGGTGTCATATTTGGATTTTGTAGAACACCATGGTATAGGTGTTATTTTGCAGGACGTATCGACAGTAATTAATTCCCTTTCCCTAGAAACACCCACAGATTAAATTCATAACGCCAGACCACATCAGCTGGCCTCAGTTTCTTTAAACCACTCTTTGCATCTTTACCACTCCCTAACACGACTACAGTGGCAATGAGCTGCCTGAGATGTTGCTACACACCCTGTGGCTCTGGGCACACCTTATCTTCATAGTATTTCTGTTGAAGTGGCTCTAATGAGACCAGGTTTGAGCCTCATCTGACATCAGTTTTATGCAGTAACTCGCCTGCACCTGAATTTACTGTCATTTCTCTCTGTGGAGCCATGGGATCCTGCTGTCTGTACACAAGGTCTGAGCTTGGTCTCTTCTGACTTCACCAGCTATCGTGATGGTGTGAGATGACCAGAATCATTGATCTTGGAAGACAAAAGAAAAGGACAGAACGGCTAAAGTAAAGCTGCCGAGCCCATCAGAAAGGCAGGTCTGACAAGAACACTGTAGAGATGCCTGCTCTGTAAGTCAGGCTGGAACATTTTGCATTCAGTAGCAGGTAGGTTTCGATAACGACCGAGAGACTAACTGAGCTTTCAACTTACATGCACAGGCTACAAAATACCAAGCAATATATCTAAAATATGCCCCTATGTCCAGTGAGATATGTACATATCTCAGCAGGCAGTACAGAATGCCTATATGCATTGCTGCGTATAGTGGTCTGGTTATACCACGGAGTCCAGGAGGAGTACTGGAAATAGGGAAATTGAGCCCTCCCAACATCAACATGTCTTGGTTTATTTGTATTTATAAAACAGTGTGCAAAGTAAAGTGGGAAGATGTCCTAAGGACAGCGGACTCGTTTCTCATCTTCACCTTCTCTGTCTCACTCCCAGTGCACCCCAGTGTGCTCCGAGGAGACGCTGCAGGAGGCAAAGGCCCTTCGCGATGACACCTCAGCCTGCTGGCATGCCCACCTATCGGACATTTCTATGCTTTACCCAGAACGACAAATTGATCGTCTTTGGTGACTGGTGAAATATTTTGCCTTTCTTAAAATTTCAAGATGCTAGCCCGCTGCAGATGAGTTAACTTTCTGAAAAACAACACGATGACAGCACATTCAGTTTTGACACCGACTTCAAGGACCACGGGACCAAGAGGACAGAGTTGTTGCTACTTTCTGTCACACCTTCATTGCCTGAGAGGAGACGATAGATGCAAACAGGACTATACACGAACTACAGAGGAACACTTTAGTATTTCTGCTACCACTCAGTGGCACTAAGAGTGCTTTCTCTTTGCAGCTATTGCATCTTATTTTTCCTGCGCTATGAAGTGATGAGCAAGGACCTTCTGTTGCAAATCCACGTCCAAATCCATGCATATGTGCACACACACACATACACGTGCTTGCTTCAATACTGTGTGCAATGGAGTTTCTCCTGAACTCAAAGCAAAGGAGAATATTAATACCTAAGTCAGAATCCTTACCAGCCCCATTTTTGCTATCTTTTAAGTTGCACTCACAAAACTAATCACTGGATCTAGACAGCATTAAATACTGATAAAAACACAACCAAAACATTTCTTCCAAAGTACCTAAAAACTTGTCTGTGCATCTAAACTGTTACAAAGGAAGAAAGTCATAAAGTCTGTGAAATTAATAAAACAATGTAGAAATTAAGGTCCAGAATCAATTTCTGAGATTTTTTTTCTTTAGGAGGAATGAAGATCTCAATCTTTATTCTTAAAGAAAACCCCACATGGGTCAACAGACCTGTCTCTATCTTTCAAAGGAGGTCATTTATAAATCAGACAATATTTCCACAGAGAGACTTTTTAAATGATTAAAAGTTTAAAGACTGTGTAAGAAAAACTGAAATTAAGCTTAAATAGCAAGCTGTGAAAGTTGCCACCAACACTATCAACAAAAAACTCTAAGCTAAAAATGACTACAAAAATAAAGATAAAATTAAATGAAATAAAAATAAGAAGCACAAATACTGGACCAAACCCATCTATCCAAATCGAGCGTGGACGGTTTACACTGTTAATTTGCTAAGTGTGGGAAAAGGAATTTGTCCTTTGAAAGGAACCGAAGGAACTTGGCTGGGATCAGTGACCAATGGGACATGGTCTAGGGGAACATGGCCCGTACCAAGACAGATCATCTTGGGCTTTCCCTTCGATCCCTGCTCTCGAGGACACAACACACATCACATGGCTGGAGATACTGCCCTCAGAGCAGGATATTCTGTCTGCACAGCGTCAAATGCTTAAGACCTGCTGCAGCTCTTGACATGGAGGTTAAGTGCTATGTAAATGTCTCGCTTGAGCACTTAGGGCTTTGCCGCCCTCATTTTTCACATGCACGGAGTTCCCAAGTGCTTGTGTTTAGCCCTTTACTGGCACACTCCCTTCCACTGATGAACTACTGATATTGCTCTTCAAGCATGGGACACAAATGACACTCTTGCCAATTCTGGCAATTTTTTTATCAAGCTTGCTGTCCTTCTTAAAGCCCAGCTGTAAAAATCAAGAGATTACATTACAGTCCCAGTTTATCACTATTAAAACCAAATGTGTCATTTCTGGCTCTCGGCATGCTTGAAAACTACCTGAAAACGTGTCACGAAATCAGTTTCAAAGCTCAGCATCCAGAAGGCAATCCAAGAACTAAAAAAGTTTATTTAAAAAAACAACAACTCCAAAGCCAATCTTGTAACTGTTTAGGCTAGGCCCATGAGTTTGAATGCCTGAAGTGGGCACTGCTAAGGGCAGACATAGCAAATGCCCAAGCAAACATGTGCTGCTTCCCCGTGGACTGAAACAAACAAACCATCTCATTTGATTAACTCTGCTGGAAGTAGTATTTTCAGGGGTAAAATGATTGCACAAAGATGACATGTTGGCATTTGAAATGAGATGAATATAGTGCCTGTAAAAGTGCAATAATCCTTAATAACTAATCCAAAAGAAGCATCATCCCCAGGGATAAGATGGTAATTCACTCTCCATATTTAATTTGTTTCTAAGCTGCTTTTGAAACAAGACTGCTAAATAGTAAGTTGGCTTGTGATCCTAGACTTGACTGCTGGACTTATTATAATCACGCCATTGATTCAGCATGCATTTCAAACTAAGTCACAGGATACAAAATCAGGTGGGCTAATTCCTTAAGCTGTTTAAGCAAAAGATTGTGAACACCGGGTAAATTCAGAGATAGGAGTCTGTTTACTGCAAGCAACAGGGCAAAAGATAATACGTTGTCTTCACCGAGTGACTGCAGCTAAGTCTTTCAACAGTCTTGTCTGAAGACTGTATTTCAAGACACATCTATCCTTCAGAAATGCATGGAAGTCTAGGATTTCAGTCTACATTAAAAGAACAAGTGACGACAATGCAGTTAATTAGACTAAATAGTTACTGAATCTCATTAGCGAGATCTTACAAAAGGAATGGAAAACTCAGGCTTATGACAAAACCATCCAACACTACTCACCCTGTTCCAAAAGAATTAAATAAATAACATACTTTGAGTGTTTTGTTTTCTTTTTCTTTTAAAAAACCCAGTGACCACCTTTCATCTACACTTCTGAATAGTTCTCGCTGCTGTGGTTTTTTTTCATTGGCTACTGAGGCCAGAATCAGCGTGACAAATGCTGCCAGATTCACATTTCAGTCCTGTTACCGAAACCCCGCAGAGAACAGATAAGGGTGTATCGACCACTTCAGGAATGGGAATGCGCAGACAGGGCAGGATATGCATGTTCTGCAAATGGCCTTCGCAGACAACCCTGAACTGGATGATTTCGCTAATGATGCACCTTGGTTACATCTGCAATATAGTCTTGTGGAACAAAATATTAGGAATTATTGATTTTTAAGAAAAGGCAGTACTAACAGGGAGCTAATATACAACAGCTACAGTAACATTTGTCTTAAATGTGCATTGGGCAGAGTCCTTAAACTGCTCTTATTGCAAATATCCAAGGCCCGCTCTAAAAATCCTAACAGACTGAACCTTTTAAATGCAAATTTGTCCTATTTATCCAGTTACAACCCAGTGAGTAGAATCCAATAACTCACCAGATTAAAGGATATGCAGAATTATATAGCAGAAGGTAATTGCAATTAACTAATATCTGGATGGCATTTAATACACATATTGTATTATTTCAATGAGATGAGACAGAATAATATTTACATTGCTATGAGCATTTTCTGTTTATAGAAATGGAATTTACAGTTCAGTAAGGTATGCAGGCGCTATATCAAGAATGAGATGAGACCATTTAAAGTCTTGTGAATTATTGATATAAATTCATTTTGTTTTGTTTCATGCACCAGCGCTTCTAGCAGTGGCACCAGAAGAGCAGTGCAGTTTATAGCAGGAGAAAAAAGAAGAGGAAAGAGCAAATGTGAAATGGTGTAATTTATTCACAATTGCTTTGAAATTCTCGCTGAATTGTCTCATTATTATTCACGCATTAGAGGAATGGTCCAAAACATGACAGCATGGGTAAACAGATGCAGAGCTTAGAAAATAGGTATTCTGAAGTATTCATGGCCACTATTAAACAAATGTTATATTGCTTTTGGGTAAATCTGGTGATTTTATTTAATTTGACATTGTTTTCAAGATAGCAAGATAATACTGTTCGTTTCTAATGCTCTGAAATGAACAAAACAGGTGAAAATTGATGCCACATGTAATTACGTTTCAACAGTAGCTGGTTAGTTAAACTTCTAGAGAGTTTCATGAAGAATCTGCATACACTTATTAATGGACTTTTACATACAATATCAATGCTTAGAGTGTAGCGGTCCTGTTAAAATCTGCTTTCATTGAGTCACTATGCAAGGAGAGATTGTTCTATGAAGAAAAATCTTGGATGAGTATTTGTTTGAGACTAAACAGTAAAAACAAAAGAAAATTCACAGATTTAACAGAGGAATGGTAGATAAGACTATGAAAGCTAGTATTTTGAAATTGCCTAAAAACTGCAATAAATTCTGCTGCCTACTGAAATTATTAAGCCAACAATAAACAGGAAGAATGGAATATCAAAACCTCATTGCATAGTGTGTCATCATTCTTTAATGAGGCATTCCTTCAACCTTTTACCTCTTAACACCTTTGGTGATCTTACATTATGTACCTGTAAGATATTCAATGTTCTCTTTTAGAGATTAAACCTCTAGGAAGAATGAAATCTTAGGAATGTACTGTGTCAGGTAATGATGCCAGAACTGAGCGTTAAAAAGCTTGGTTCAGGTTCAGAAGATGATTTTGTATGACTAGCTATAACTTCTACTAATTTATTTCAGAAGGGACTTCTCATATATACCCTCGAATATTTAAGACGCTTTGTACTATTTCTCAGGAATCCATATCTTCTCAAAGTGCTTTTTTGTTTTCACTTGAAGGCAGCATGGACTTAAAACAATACTGCAGGGAATGTACCGTTCCATAAAGCACGTAAGGATGGCAGGATCCAGGAGACACAAGGCATAGAAAATTGTCGAAAATGATTAGATGGTACAACACATACTGCTCTTGAGTCATAAATTCCATTTATGGTGACTTCTACTTCCAATAGATAGGATATTAAAAAAGGCAATAAAAATGAAGTTACATGAATAAACTTCCAGAAATGAGTGGAGTTCCACCAGTGATCGTCTCTGCGCTGGTAGAGGTAGAAGAATGGGGATGTTATGAACGGGGCAGCAGTCACTACAACAAATGAGCCTCAATGCGGAGCCAGTGGAGTCCTTGGCGAACATAACGAACCAGATTGGTCATACTGCTGTGTTGTGTTAAGGGTCCCATCACTGAGTCCAGGTCTACAAAGAATTCTGCAACACACAAGAAACAGAAGTCATTTTCTCAGGCAACAGTACAGACATACATGTATTACCATGATTTCCCACTCAGCAGCAGCAGTGCAATTAGCAAGTTCTCAAGATGCGGTCAGTAGGACAAAAATCAAACAAAATATATATTTAAACAGCCCAAATTAGATTATCCATGCTGGAAGTCAGCCGCAACACGGTGTGAGTCGTTGCCAATAGTCTTTCTCTAGCTCTGATGATCTGCACTTTCAGGTTTTTGAGCCTACGTTTGCTGACTGCATGACTTCCATAGCTGGCAATGAACTGTGGCATTTCTTTTTCCATGCTGTACCCTCTCCTGGGCATGAAGAGCTGGTCTGGATCTTGCAAGAGACCTTGCTTGAACTTCTTCCCCCCCTCCAATTTCTGTTACTGCCACTGCAGCAGGTTTGGCCCTCTGCTCATCCCGCTGCAGCTGCAGGCCCCTGAGGGTGTGGTGGGGAGGTAGGAGGGGAGAAGAAAAAGGTAGGAGGGAATACAGCAGAAAATAGCATCCAGGAGATGGGAACCTATAAGGGGAAAGAAAACATGGGTAAGGCCACTGGCATCCAGTGTTGGGAATGGTTAAGAGGAGGTCACTGAGCAGAGAGCCATGGTGAGGAAGTAACACACCAGCTTACTTTATGCCATGTGCTAGATGTTCTCTGGGTGAAGGACTAACCCTGCTAGGGCCAACAGACCTTTCCAAACTGCTTTCACTGGAGGACTGGATTGTGTCCCCTATTCTCCCACAGCTTGTCTTTTTTCTCACTGGGGCGCAGGCATTCCCACACATACAACACTTACACTATATTTAGGTGAGTGGGAGCCTGCTCTCAGTTAAAGCCCCTCCAAGCTCAGATAACAACCACCAATCATGAGAACTGGTGGCTGAGCCCTTACATTCTCACCCTATCTAAAACCCAGTGTGCAGTCCTCAGCCAGCGGACGCTGTCCTGGCTGCAGCTCGGGAGAGGAGATGCAGGGGACAAAATTGTTATCAGTACTTTCTTCAGCAAGTAAGTGTTGCTTTGAGGTCTTCTATCCAAGTATTGACAGCCTGACCCTGGTCAGCTCGGGAGTTACAGCAGTATCACAGCACAAAGTGATTTGGCTGGAGGCAAGCATAATGAAAGCTTACGGCTATCACCAGCGTTAAGATGCTGCAGCCAGCAGTTACTTTTAATCTTCCTTCCTCTGCCTTTTATTCCCCTCCTCCAATGTAAAATCAATACATTTAGAAGTGAAATAATGCACTGTCTTGCTTGCATTCTAGAGACCTCATTCTAGGCTCAAATAAATAATAATTGTTTTAAACAGAGAATTCACCTTAAAGCCTAATTGCAGTTCAACATTTCTTGAAAAAGCTACAAGCACTGAAGCCACCCATTAAATTTATATGTGAAAGAGCAGGCCCGTGTCACCACAGAGCTGATAGTTTTCTACTGTAGAGAAAAACTGCTGCTACCTTTGAAAGCTTAAAAAAAATCACCTGATTTAGTGAAATCAGCTGAGAGTGTGATGTTATAAATGGTGAACAGCTTTCTAGGTGATCCACCACAAAACAGTCTAAGGGCTGGCTTTGGGAATTCTGCAGTTCAGCCTGGCCTGGTACAGATGCAGAGTTCATGATAAACTCCATCTCCTCTCCCACACAGGCAAAACTCTACCGACCAGGGGAAATTCAACCAGAAGTGTGTGGCAGTATGTTCTTGCTTTCCTCTAAAACCAGATCAGCTCGGTGAGTCCCAGTTCCGCTGTTCTCCCTCTTGCTATGCCCTTTTATTTTAATGGCACATTTTTAGTCAGGCTGACAAGAAAGGCTTCTGTCTCCTGCTCTGAGCCAGCTGGACATGAGTCAAGTCCAAACGGGGAGCATGCAGGCATACTCAGAGGAGCACAAAAACTAAGCTGACAGCAGTGGGCAAGGGGAGGCTGCACAGCTCCTACAATGTGGAAGAAATGTCTTGTGTCTGCATGGCATGACCTGAGAAACATCTACAATAGCATAAGACTCAGAGGTACAGGCTCTCAGTGTTACAACGACGACGGGGCCACATTTTTACTCATCTTTATTAGCTCATCAGGGACATGTTCTTGGGCAGGACACACCCTGTGATTCAGAAGACGACAGAAACAATAAGAGCTGACCACAAAAGAAAATAAAATAGTGATTGCATCTGTTTGGGTTTTTTTAAAGAAAATTAATTTTCATTTTAAACATGGGCTTCTTTTTGGGTGTGTGCTTGTTTGTCGTATTTCAAGGTGGGGCGAAAGTCTCATTTCTTTATGACAAACTGACTGCCCGAACCCCTGAGAGAGAGGCCAAGAGATTTATCTTTTACCTGGGGTGCAAGGCAGAGCCTGGGGTTTGCACCTATCCCCTTTGCTGTCACGGGGCATTTCTGAACTCACAGTTCACACAGCGGTGTACCACAGCTGGAGCACAGCAATGGCTAGTCCAGCTGGCAAAGGTGGATTAGAGATAGCTAAGGGGGAAGGGATGGGTCCTGTCCCAGCCAGTAAGATATAACTGGGATTATTTAGGAGGTGTAGATACCATCTACTAAAGTAATTATGTCTAGGTTTCATGAAACATGGCAACATTTCTCATGTCAAAGTGTCTTAAACATATCCTTCTGTAAGTGGAATCTATCAGGTGATACAACAAAGACCTGCAGAGTACCACAGCAGTTCTTACATACTTTTTTGTTACACCATGAATTTTTCAAATTGCAGTTCAATAGTGTTTAAGTATGCAACTTTAAATTGTGTATTTAATTAGAAATGAGGTATCTTTCCAGACAAAATGTAAAGACAGACACACTATAGCATGTATGAAACTTTGATTTCTCTCCAATGGCTTATAATACTTAAATGAAGTTTGAAGTAACATGCCATTCCCTGTAACACGGCTGCAGTTTGTGAAACAAGATATACAAGAACAGAGCACAACCCTAGATGTCTTGCTCATGTGAGAAACCCTTATTCATGCACCCAGCCCCACTGAAGTCAAAGGGACTGTTCGTCTGAATAAAGACTATTCCTAAATGGCTTCACAGAATTGGATTTACTTGATCGTAAATCAAAATGAGAACAAAGAAGAGTATAGGGGAGAAAACAGAGAAAGAGAGTCAGCAGGTTTTTTCTCATCCAGCTCTAGGACTGATAACAGCAGTGGCTGGGTATATTTTCTGTCTGCTGGCTGAATGCCTGAGCTATTTTGATTCAATACTGAGTAGAACATTTAACAACTCCACGACACATAGGGCTAATTACAAGATTATCGTCATCTCTTTCTCCTATCAGAGCATCCTTCTGCATTCCCACTGTAACGTTCTGTAGGACATTTGACGGGGAATCACTTTCCCATTTTGTGAAAATGGATTCAGCTATGGAAAAAATCCAAAATGACTGCACTGTTACTAAATTAACCAATGCGAACAAAGACAAGAAGCAGTGGGGAGGACTGGACAGAACTTCTATTATTGTTCCTCATCCAGGGATAGATCATTATGACCCACCATTCACACATAAAACTCTATAAATCTCAAGCTTAGTTTCTCTAAATCAGTGGAAATTTCCCACTGACATTAATGGGAGTAAGATCAAACCGCATACAGCTAACACATTTGTCAGGAAAAGTCAGTCGTCTGAAATCTCAGTGTAATTTAAGAGAATGAGCCAATTCATGATGAGAATATTTCCCATCTAGGCTCTGCACCTCTAGTGTCAAAGAAAGCTTTGTCAATGATTTGTGTAAGCCCAAAGCTGGAATCTGAATAATTACATTATCATGGGGAAGTTCACAGCTGTCCAACAATAGGCCACATTTGTCATTTAGTTACATCTCAGCCACTCCACTATACCTGATACAACCTGACATAGACTCTACGTAACCCGATATAACTGCTTGCCAAAACTCCTTTGAAATGACTATGGTAAAGACTTACATTTTGTTGTTAGAAATAAACAAGCAGATTTGCAATCCAACCACAGGAGAGTCAAGGTCATGGCTTTCAGTGGACATCTCCTAATCGGACTCCCTGCATAAACACAACATCTAATGTTTGCTTACTCTCCTAGCTAGCATTTTAATAGTCTTAGACCCGTTGGCAGAGCAGTCTGAAAATAACCTTGGTGCTCTATGAGAAGCTGAAACTGTGAACAAATTTGCAGACTCAAAAGCTCTCATCACTTGGGGCTCATGTTCGCTAAATTATTTGCCAGCTGCTCTGATAACCCTATGTTCAGCGTGTGTTACACATCCCCCCTCTGTGCTTGACAAGAGAAGATACGCATTGGCTGCAGTGACCAGCAAGCAGATTTGGTCTGTTTGCTCAAGCTGTCACAGTTGTGCTCTTAGATGTGGTGGTTCTGGGTCTAATTTCCCACAACGCCTACGAGAACAGAAAGAAAGGTAAAGCTGATGAGCCAAAGGCAACAAAGAAGAAGCCGAGTGGGGCACCTTTGTTCTCCTTAGTCAGCTTGTCGGCCATGTCCCAGTGCTCGTAGCTCCGCAGGACGTTATTGGTGATGTTGACGTGGCTGGCAGCCATGTGGTGGATGCGCTGAGGAATGGTGATGGTCCCCGCCGAGGAGGAGCCAGCAGTGCCTGTGCTGCTTCCAGCCGAGCTGACGGGGGACGGGCTTAGGGACATGGGGGACGGTGTTTCTGTGCTCCTGCGAGAGGTAAAGGGAGAGTGAGTCCCCTTCACAGACAGCACTTCATTGCCATCCTAAATGCACTTGAAAAATTAACTCTGCCCCCCAGTCAGAGGAGAATTTGCAGTACTATCTCCTGGTTTTTATGAGAAAGGAGAGCTTATAAATTGGGAATGATTGATAATAAAAAGGGATTTAATTCTCCCTATAAATGAACCTGTTATTTAAAAAAACCCAACACAACCTATCATAAAAATAGAGCAATCTTTCAGAGAAAGAAGTATCTCATAGCTGTAACGATTCTTCTATCTGCTGCCAGAAGCTGCAATGGCAGTTAGAAAACACTCAATGTGCAATATTGGCTTATTATCAAAGCATTTTGTGGAAACAACAATGACATTTTGCTCCAAATACAGTCACCACAATAAGTAAAGTGCAAGTCTTAAAAGCACCCTGCAGAGCAGTATTAGGAGCTGAGGGTACTACAGGATTATGAATATCTCTGTAGGATTCTTTAAGACTGGCTATGGAGATTTGTTTCTAATTGCCTGCAGTCCATCCGCGCAGTTTTTTACAGAGCAGTGTTTTAAGTTACCTACTTAGTGCAGCGCTAATGTTCTAATATAGATTTTCCTTTAATTCTAATACCAGCAATTAGGAATCACCTGCTGGCTGCAGGCAGTGTGGAGGTCAGCCCAGCAAGCTCATGTTTAGAGCTGTGCAGCACTGAAAGCTCACATACAGCTATTGTCTGAAAATTTATACAATCATAAAACCTTTTTAAGTTGAAAAAGTCATCCAAGATCATCCAGCCCAACCACTAACCCAGCGCTGCCAAGTCCACCACCAAATCACGTCAGTAAACACCACATCTAAATAGCTCCAGGGATGGTGACTCTACCCCTTCCCTGGGCAGCCCCTTCTAGTGTTTTACAAGCCTTTTGGTGAAGAAATTTTTCCCAATATCCAATCTTAAACCTGCCCTGGCACAACTTGTGGCCATTTCCTCTTTCCTATTGCTTGTTACTTGGGAAAAGAGACCAACCCCCCACCTCACCACAACTTCCTTTCAGGTAGTTGTAGAGAGCAATAAGGTCTCCCCTCAGACTCCTTTTCTCCAGGCTAAACAACCCCAGTTCCCTCAGCCACTTCTTGTAAGACTTGCTCTCCAGACCCTTCACCAGTTTTGCTGCCCTTTTCTGAATCCACTCAATATCCTCAATATCCTTCTTGTAGTGAGGGGCCCAAAACTGGACACAGTACTGAAGCTGCAGCCTCACCAGTGCCAAGCACAGGGGGACAATCACTGCCCTAGTCCTGCCGGCCACACGACTCCTGATTCAGGCCAGGATGCCAACCCTCACCAGTGCCAAGCACAGGGACAATCCCTGCCCTGGTCCTGCTGGCCACACTGTTCCTGACACAGGCCAGGATGCTGTTTGCCTTCTTGGCCACCTGGGCACACTGCTGGCTCACCTTCAGCTGGCTGTCAACCAACAGCTCCAGGTCCTTTTCTGCGGGGCAGCTTTCCAGCCGCTGTTCCCCAGACTGTAGCATTGCATGGTGTTGTTCTGACCAAAGTGCAGGACCTAGTACTTGGCCTTGTTGAACCTCATATAATTTGCCTTGGCCCATGGATCCAGCCTGTCCAGGTCCCTCTCTAGAGCCTTCCTACCCTCCAGCAGATCAACACTCTTGCCCAGCTTCGTGTCATCTGTGAAGTTAGTGAGGGTGCACTTGATCCCATCATCCAGATAAAGACCTTAAAGAGACCTGGCCCCAGTACCGAGCCCTGGGGAATCCTACTTGTGACCAGCCACAACTAGATTTAGCTCTATTCACCATCACTCTTTGGGCCTGGCCATCCAGCCAATGTTTCACCCAGTGACGAGTACACCTGTCCAAGCCAACCGGCCCCATACACTTGTGTGTATCCAAGAGGTGCAGCAGGTCACTAACCATTGTCAACCAGGCCCCTAAGCAGACCTAAGTCTGCCCTCTGAAAGTTCAAGGTAGCAGTTATGCTGACCCTCTCCTTCTCTGACAATCGAAAACTCTATCATTTTGGGATCACTCTGCCCAAGATGGCCTGCAACCATCACATCACCCATAGGTTCTTCTCTGTTCATGAACAACAGGCCCACTGGAGCACCTTCCCTAGGTGGCTCCCTCACCAGCTGTTTCATGAAGTTCTCTTCCACACACTCCAGGAACCTCTTGGACTGTTTCCTCTCTGCTGTATTGTATTTCCAGTAGATTTCTAGTATGTTGAAATCCCTTATGAGAAGAAAGACTAGCAGTTGTCAGATTTCTCCCAGCTCCCTACAGAATATTTTGTCTGGCTCTTCATCCTGGCTGGGTGATCTGTAACAGACTCGCACCATGATATCTGCCTTGTTGGCCTTCCTCCTCGTTCTACATACCCATAAACACCTGTCCCTGTCATCACCATCATTAAGCTCCAAACAATCAAAACACTCCCCAACACACAGGGCTGCCTCAGTGTCTCTCCCTCCTTGCCTGCCCCTTCTGAAGAGTTTACAGCCATCCAGTGCAGCACTTCGGTTGTGGGAGTCATCCCACCGTGTTTCCATGATAAATTTGTTTCAGTAAACAAGATGAAGGGTTCAAAAAAATCTCTTCCTTTGGCCTCATTTGGAACCACTCACCTGAACAAACACATTTGATTTGGTGTGGAATACACCTGAAGCAGAGGGTTGAGATCCTCCTGGCGCTCTCTGCATGAAGCAAAGACACCAAAACTCTCCAGACAGGGATGTTTCAACCCTGCTCTTGACCGGCGGCCACTGATGTCTTATGGCATCAAGCTCACTCAGACTCGTTATGGGCTGGATCCAAACCCCAGGACAGAAAGGCTCCTCCTCTTGGTTTTAAAAGCCACTTTCAATAGTCCTGAACACAAAACGTGGGCACAGACCCACTGTTCTGACACCCTGCAGGTGCTGTAGGACAGATTGCCATGACGGCACAGCCTAGGCTGAAAGGCATTTACGGCAACAGATTTGCTGCAGATTTTCCAGCAGTGCCCTGCTATTACCTGTGCTCGACAACAGGCTCCTATAAGATGTTCTTTTCCCAGAACAAGAGACCACATTAATTCAGCAGCTAGTAGTTTTTTACACAGCTTACGTGTTATAGTTTAAGCATATCCTACGGCACAAACATTGATTTTTAAGTCTCAAAACATCCTGGCTACTTGACACATCACAGTGTCTTTAATGCACAGAAGAGCTGAGCTATACTAGACGAGGTCTGGGAGCAGCTAAAAATCATAAGTATCTGAGGAGACCGGGAGTATTTTGTTAGAGCCACTTACAACAAGCTGACGCACTTCTGCCAAATAAAGCACATTGTTCATTGGATTTACCCTGTTGTGCACAGCCATTATTACTGTGGTGAGTCTATTAAATCTCTCTGTTTTGTGCTTTCTGTTGCTAGAGGTGGGAAACATTTCTGTAATGAAACCAGGGAAAATTTGTTTCATTGCCAGCCTGGAACTCAGGCCAACTTCGTAAAGGTTCACAACCCTTTCAAACAAAAGTGGCCAGAAATTCCAGTAAACCAAGTAGAGATTTTTGACAGTTTGAGGTCCCGAGCAGATTACACTTCAAGGCAATAGATATGTGTTGCTTTGTTCAGAAAAAGATTTAAGAATATCCTGCTGTCTTCCCCATTCTGAATGAGGCTGCTGATCTGTCTCCAGTGGTGCCATATCCTGGTGGTGTTTGGTCTCTCCTCAGTGGTGAGTGACTTCTCTTCCCATCTGGTACAAATTTGAAGGGGAATAAGAGGAAGCTGTAGAGAGAACAGCCTTGGGGAATGGCAAGCACATGCTGGCAGTGGCAGCACCAGGCCCGTGATAATCTTTGGGGCCACCAGGAGACACCTGAGATATACAGCAACTCTGAGCCAGCTGCAGAGCTTTTCTTCCGAGGCCCCAGACAAGAGGGGACAGAAGACCCGAGCACGGACTGTGGTCTTTGTGTGCTGGGTCACAGGTGTCATAATAACAGCATTATAACAAGGCTTTGTCATATTCAGTTATTCTTATATGCCAAGTACTTCCTTTTAAACTAGAGCAGGGTAGATTTAAATTAGACTACGAGGGAGGTGAAACCCTGGCACAGGCTGCCCAGAGAGGTGGTGGAGGCTTCATCCCTGGAGACATTCAAGGTCAGGCTTGATGGGGCTCTGAGCAACCTGATCGAGTCAAAGATGTCCCTGCTCACTGCAGGGGGGTTGGACTGCATGACCTTTGAAGGTCCTTTCCAACCTAACGCATTCTATGATTCTCTGAATAAAAGACAGAGATGTGCGCTTTCAGATCTTTTCTTCCTTATCTCCAAAGTTAGTGGGAAGAGACCGATCAGCTGGGTGTTATATGTGATGCTGACCTGAACGCTGGGTTTCTGCTGCCTACCTTGTTGTCGGACAAGAATTTTCTTCTCCAGTCAAAACCCACTGATTCTAAATTCTTGGCACCTAATCAGCTCCTTTAATAAGCAAGGGAGATGCCATCACCTGCAGAGCTCACACTTCATAGGGGTCTATTATAGGACAGGAATAAAGGGATAACATCTGCTCCACAAAGTTTTTAGGTATAAGCCACTTCTTAAGGAACCAGAGGTGTAATGCTCCAGCAGTCTATTTTGGCACTAAAACTTCTGGTAAACCTTACTGTACTTCTATTGCAATACAAGGTTTCACTGACTTTTAAATGCCTTGAAAAACTGGCACATATTGAATAATTTAATTTAGTAATTGCTTTTCCAATGTTAAAGTACCTTTTTGGTTTTAATTAATGTGACTTTGCATTTCATCACTTTAGTTTGTATTATAATCTATACTTAATTATCTATACATTGTGTATATGATGTGTGTATGCATATATATATATATACCACAAAATATTTTGAATTATCTAAGAAAATATTTTCCTTCAAGCAAAATGTTGGAATTTTTGCGTTTGCACTGATTCAGAACAAAGTCTGTTTGAAAACCTCATTTCTTTGTGTGCTAAACTTCAACCCCTTCTACAATTTTGTTACTTTGCTTCCTCAAAGTGTCTAATAGTCATTTCTTCTTATGAACCACCAGAAAGAGACCATTAACAATAACCATCTCCATCTAGAATTCAGCCTACTCAAATAAAGAAGAAAGGTAAAGTCCTTCTCCTTTGTTTCGCCTGTATCTGCATGTGTGGCCAGGAGAAAGGAGCAGGAGAGATGCGTGTAAGGTAAAGGCAAGGTAAAGGCAAGGTTGCCGCAGCAATGCACCTTCTCTGAACAGCTGATCATAACTGCATTACCCTGACTTCATATCTGAGGTGAGAGGGTTTTAAAGCCACTGATAATTGGTTGACTAAGTGCCTTCACATTTTCACCACTATTACACCTTCAGTTTTATTAAACAGCACTTACCATATATCAATGAAATATTCATTGGTCTTTCATTACTGAACGAATCATTGAAAAATCATTGCAATGAAGGTTAACTTTACTTTGGCTTCCTGAAATGACATGGTACTTGCTAGCTAATTAACAGATATTTTTATGGCCTTCATTTGGCTTGAGAAGCAAACTGTCAAAGAACTCAGCACAGACCCACCACGGCTGATTTTAGATTTAAGGGGGCTTTGCACAAAGATGAAGCTGTGTTTCATCTCTTCCTTCTCACCCACACTCAGGCTCACATGGGTACTTGATTTAGCCCACTGGGAAGCCCTCACCCCCACAAGCCCGAGTGAGCTCTAAGATCAATTCTGTAGCGCAGAAGAATATTTTCTACCTGCTACATATTTGAAACGTATCTGTAGGTCCAAACCACTGAGGCATGGCCTGTCCTTTGCCTTTAGAGGCACCAAAACACTTGCCCCTGCCCTGGAACCACCTGTCCCCAGACAGAAGTAGAAAATACTCACTTTCCATTGCCGCCCCAAGGTGAGGGGGCCTGTGAGGCTTTTGAAGAGTTCTGTAAGTACAAAACCAAAATGTAAATAAAGGTGATGCAAGTACATGAATACTGATGACACAAGGCTCAATGCTCCCTGTTCTCGTTGCAAGAGCTACAGTGCATGTAGCAGAACAGCTCTGCGTATCAGTCCCAAAATTAAATGGCTGGTGGATGATTGGTAGGTTCCAGCCAGCTTGAAAGTCACTTGATGAAAGAGGGAATACAGTAGAGCTCTAGTGAAAGCAGGTGTAGTTCACAAAGAAGCGGTTTACTTGCCACTGAAACTTATTCTACAAAGTAAGTTTTTCAGAGTGGAAATGACTTCTTATCTTTAGAGGGACCTGCAATCTTTTAATACGAAACAAAAGGAATTTGGTTTGATGCCTTAATTAAATTAATTGCTCCCAAGTTGCTAAGGAAGGTGGCTTGGGATTCAGATAGCAATAGAAATAAAACTTCTAGTAAGCATCTGCTTGAATGCCCTTTTTTTTTTTAAAAAAAGTATTTTATTTGCACAAATTGACTTTCCTTACCTGCTTACTCATTCTGCCTTTCACGTCTGTGTAGCACCTTGTACAACCCTGTACAAAAAGATTGTCCAGCAACAATAAAGCCCGGATTTTTCCAGTCTTGCTCAAACTGGGTGGTATCTTACTTAGTTCCCATTTAAAAAAGTGGTAGTATCAAGGGCTGAAGCTATCTATGTGTGCTTTCTGAAAACAATCACCCTGAGCTCCCTTGCAAAGAAGTCAGCACGCACAGTGAAAATTCAATCAAATTTTACAAGTCCTCTGTAAAGTATTGCTGTCATTATTACAAGATTCGTCTGGTTACTGTAATCACTCTTTTGTATGTGAGAGACAGAGATTCCACAGAGCAGCCCAGGGTATGGCCCAAGGTCACGCTGCTGACTCCGCGAGCAAAATCCCACTCTTGACTTCTAAAACCCAGCTGAACTTGCCAAACAGTATTGATTAAAGCAGAAAACCCTGCCCAAACCGTGATAGCAGCCTTGTCTGTATGTTTTTGCAGCACGTCACTGTGTTTCATTAAAGAAATACTTTTGCCAATGACTATTAACGACGTATTTTCAAAAACTTAAAAATCTTCCTCAAACTTTTAGTGGAAATGCACCAAAGGATGCCACTTCTACTACTCTTAAAAAGTTTCAATTCATTTAAAAAATTTATTTTTTTAGTTATATTTTACTCCAAGTTGTCTCTAAATTTCAAAACCACTTTTATGACTAAATGGCTATTTTCTGTTCTGAAATGTCAAAAATATCAATTTGAAACTTTTAATTGGAAATTAATCAGGACCAGTTCTGACCACAAATGGTTTCAATTTGGATAAAATGGCATTTGTGAGGAAAAATGTGAAAAATATATCTGCCAAAAAATTCCTCCCCATCTCTGCTGCAAACAGTGGGCTGCTTTTTACAGTTAGAATTGTGCAAAATTTTGAATAACAGCTCTATTCAAATAGTTAACATTTCATTTATACTGGTTTCTCACTAGTGAACACAGAGAAAGAACATTGTGTAGCAAGACAAAACTAATACGTAGTTAATAACTCTCATTTTCTTTTCTCCTCCTATGACTTTCCTACAAAAAGATCCTGAACATATAATGTGTATACATTCAGCCATCACTTCTAGCAAATGAGTTACAGTGCCCATAGCATACACCCAGTAACATTAGCTGAAATACTCAGCTTCATCTGAATGCCTAAAACCAGCACTCCTGATTTGACTATTTTATTACATTTTAATTTTTTTCTCTTATTTTCATTTACATTAAAAGACGTTTCCTCTGTGCAGATAAAATGATCTTATGCCGAGAGTAGTACTACGCTCTTCATTGTACTTATTTGCACAGCCAGAGAAAGTAAAGTGGCTTTAGAGGAAGAGAGAATCTCCCTCACCCCCTTATTTTTATTTTTTTTAAATAAATCATTACTTGCTGCAGAAAAAAAAATACATCAAATTATTTGTCTAACAACCTTTTTTTAAGAGACAATCTATATTCATCCCAGATAAAATCTGAAGTGCATGGAACACATTTCATGAAAATGCTGAGGCTATAAATGTGTCTAGTTCAAACTGAATTTGTTGTGCAAATCCCTGACTGAAAACTCTGTGAGCACAACGGAGGCACTCCTAATGACTTCACAAGAGCCTCAATTTAAGCAGAAGATCAGGACAAACATTACTGTTACAGAGATACAGACACAGCGGACACCAGGAAAGCCAGGACTAAGCGATGCTTGCTAGCATGACAGTACTGGAGTTTTACAGCAGAAGGACAATTTTATCACCATTTACATGAAAATATTAAAACTGTACTGTTAGAAGTTTTACTGGTTTGCAGTACTAATGCGTCTAAGCCTGGAACAAATTCACAGAGGCTGAAAAAACCAACAAAAAAAGACTGATGGGCTGACAAACCACTATAATTACATAATTACAGAATAATACACGGTAATAAAGTACATGAATTAATGTATGCCTCGAACGGCATTAGCTAGTAAAATATAAATATCAAAACCTTGGCAGAGCTGAAAAGAGATTCTGTTTCTCTCTTAATTGAGGAATGGTGAGGACTTGTCATTCTTACGATGGGTAAACATCATTTGACAAGGTAAAGGAAAACATCACCGAATCATGACAATCAGCTGGTCTCCACGCAACTCAAGGAAAGGCAAACTTCCAAGATGTAGATAAGGCAATTACAAGTTCCACAGAAATAAAAGGGGAAATCTCTGAGTCTGCAATAAGCTTCAGCAAATCTCATCGAATATAAAATCTAAATGTAACTAACACCTAAATAATTGCTTTGTTATAGTTCATTGGGGTCAGTTCATAATCACTTGCACATTGAAATCTTGAAAGAATCCGTTTCCTTTACAGAAACTTGCATAAACATTACACGGTGTTGAGAATAATATTATTTTAGTAGAATTACTGAATAAGGTCCTTTGAATCAAGAGACTAATCCAGAAATCCCCCATATCACTTCTGTCCCCACTCCCTGGCAGCCATCCTGCCTGCATTTCCCAGGGGAGAGGTTAAATGTGGGACTTTTAAGTCATGCAGTTATACTTGTGAGAGCTCTCAGTGCTGCTATGAATTCCATTTCCTATCAATAAATTAAACAGAATAAAGATTACCTTAAAATATTCCATCAGAGATCTGGAG
This sequence comes from Apaloderma vittatum, assembly GCF_000703405.1. Taxonomy (NCBI): domain Eukaryota; kingdom Metazoa; phylum Chordata; class Aves; order Trogoniformes; family Trogonidae; genus Apaloderma; species Apaloderma vittatum. The sequence goes on along the minus strand of NW_009713087.1, from coordinate 152,754 downwards.
TACTTCATAGCATGGTCCTTCTTTAGTTTAAACATTCTCAAGTAGAGAAGCGATAAGCATCGGTAGCTGTGGTAATTAGGAAAGGATTATGTTAATTCCATTGCTTAATGAAACCTATAAACTGTAAAAAAAAAAAAAAAGCTGACCTATATTTTGCAGTTTCTGTTCTAAGGTTAGATTTTGAAACATAAGCAAATGGAGAAGGAAAAAAAAAGTGGTCAAAAGCATTAAAATCTCATCTTGATAAGAGTATAAATTAGAAGAATAAATGTTTAGTCAGCTGCTGAAGAAATCCATTAGTTATCCTTTAATAGTTTAATGGAAAACAAGAATAATGATCTTCTGTAAGCTGCTTAAGTAATTCGGTACTTTTAAAGTCCTCCTTAAGATTTTAGCTGCTTCTCTCATTGTCGCAATCGGACTTACCATAAAACTGCTAATTTCTTGTCCCCTTCTGTGGCAGAAGAGCCTGTGAAATTCTTGAGTCTCATTGCATACCTTGTCAGAAAGGTGAGGAGAGAAGAAATTGAGAGTTAAGATGTTTTCAGGAATACTAGCAATGGTCTAAAAAATAACAGCCACACATAGATATTCTCTGACTGCACTAGTTAATGGTCACATTGTTCTGCAACTATGAGATAAATGTAAAATTCAACAGAAAGCACCACTTAAAACCTGGAGGGCTAAAGTAAATCACCAACCCACCTTCTGGGCCAACAAGGTGAACTATTCTTGGGCATATTAATGATATTATATCCAGCCATCTAGGCTAAGTCCTGCAAACATTTGTGGTAAGTGTTAGACAGAAGCATAAGATCATGGCCTTGTATGTACTGAAAAGTAGAATAATATATAACAAGGTTTTACATATAATAATTTGGGCTTCAATAATACCTTCAAAATCCTTCTCATAAATGCTTCATCAAAGCTTTTAATATATTTTATATAGGAAACATTTTTAAATGCAGGAAAGGTCATGTTCACAGCTTTTCTAATTCTTGGGTCCATTAATTTATGAATCTTGTGTACTCAGTCTTCCTTCTCTATTTAATTGCTGCTGTCCAGCATTTGGATGATCAAAGATTGAGTATTCCTACCTCCCCTCTCTCTTTTTTTTCTTTAACTGAGAACACTCTATTCCATGCATTTAGTCTCTCGAAAATCAATTCATCGCATAAAATCATTGTTCTGAGCCCTAATGCAATTTCACAGGTACTTGTGTTAGAATAAGTAATAGGGTTCAGCGTTGCGTAAGGAAGTTTTAAGGTACCCAGGCAGCCTTGATGAGTTCTCATTTACAAGGAGGTAATGGAGTGCAGGCAGGCAGTGCTGCTCTCTATCTGCCTTCCTCCCACCACCCCCATCATCAGCCCCCACCTTGCAGCCCTAGCAAACCACCTGATGTGCTTCCTCCATGCCGTCTCACCTGGTCTCAGGTATTGTTGTTTCCATCATACTGAACGAATCTGATCAACCCCAGAGGTATGTTTCTCTGGGGTTATCCCTGAAACATTAGGGATTTTAGCATTATCATTAACCTAAACCACCTCTGACAGTCAGATCTCTGATATTACCAGTCTCTTGGATGCTCCACTTGCTTTCACAAATAGGTGTCTGATGCTGACACTCAGAGCAGACACAGCTAATGCAAAAGGGGAAAACGTGCCTCTGATGAAGGGAGGAGTAAAAGTGAGAAAAATCTCCTATTTCTTATCTCACCATTAAAATCTTTGTTAATTTTAGAAGCCACGTTGAGAAATTGTATGCACTGCTGCATACTTGGTTTGTACATTCAGCACCCACTGTAGCCCCCAAAGATTGTGTATTTTTCCATGGAGTTTGTTGAACCTGCCTCAGCCTGCTATTCACCTGGGAAATCATCTTTTTTCCATGTCTGACCACTGACAACAATTAAATGGGCAAATGAGTCTCTCACTGGCTGCCTACAAGATGCTGCAGACGTGAGCTGGTAAGCTAAGCTCTACCTTCGATCGTAGGTGGTGGAATTAATCTCACCTGACTTTAGCTATCTAGAAATTGGGAATCTACTACAACAAAGCCCTCCAGATTCTTTTGTAGCCAAAAGCAGATCAAAAAGCAATCCAAAAGCAGTTTAAGTGCTGCTTCCATGCCAAGGTCTATCCATCAGGTAGCCTGCAGCAGAACTTGCTGACAGAGGAGCTGTCAGAAAGAGCAAGGCAGCGCGGCTGCGTTTGCTCGAGTGCCACTTACTCCAAGCTGGAGCTGAACACTCAGCTGACTCCATCCAGCACCGCAGGGTGGAGGGGAGCTGCAGGTATCACCCCTTTGTGATCTACTTCTAGGGCTGCCACCCTCTGAGTGCATATGTTGAGGCTCTTGAATGAATGAAGGTTTTTGCTCCATCTGCTTCTAACAGACAGAGTGCTGGACTGAGGAGCAACATTTTCCACTGTGCCGTGTGGTTTCTTAAAAAATGTAAATAAATGCAGGCTCCTCTGAAGAAGCATTCACTTCTTTAAAGAATATTTCTTTATCCTGCCATAAAACTGTAGTTGTGAAGTTCAGGACATGAAGTACTGAACCTGTCCACCGTCAAGAGTGCAGGACGAGTTTCGGCACAGCGGAGCAGAGGGAGGCAGCTCCTTTTCTTAAGTCCTCTGCTCTCCAGGGTTTAGCTTGGATCCTAAGCGTTGAGTGATCATCATTTACCTGTTGAGTAATCTCTTTAGATTTTCTTCTTCTCTTTATGTAGTGTAGAATGTAAAAACACGCCTTTAAGTATTTCACAGGCATATTATTTACCTGAGAGTAAGAGCTTCTTAAGATTTGATACAATTTATTATGTAAATACCTACTTATTCAAAATGTAAAACATGTATTATTTTTGGCAGTCCCTAATAGCTACTCTGGCATGTTAAAATGCTGCACATTAAAAAAATACACCTTTGCCATATTAAAACCCAAACATTAGGCCCCGATCTGCCTCTTTTTCTCTCTCTTGTGCAAACTGCCAGTAATTACACTGACTTTAATCGTGATATTCCCAGCACACACTGGGGAAGGCAAAGGTGCATCACAGCGAAGAAGAAAAATCCTGTTCTATTTACAGGTAAATTTAATCCTGTTTGATTTCACTTTGATAATTTGCTCAAGTAAAGCAAACAAGCCCTCAGTTACTCAGGAGACCATTATTTCTACAGAGCCAACACTGTGAAACTGCTATAGGGAACAGTAGCAGATTTTAAAATAATAATTCAGACATTTTATTAGTAAGTAAAGGCTCTCTCATCTATATTCTAGCCTATGAGTTTACAAAACTGTACTAAAGCTAATCCATCTGATTCACATGCCTTTAACATTAAAATATATACTTTTTTAATACAATACATGCAGAAAACTTCCTCTCTGGCTATGATCTTATGTGTCAAGTTTCAGCTTTTTTTTTTTTTTAACAGCCAAGTTATAAACCTCTAAAACCAGGATTTGTAATAGAAATCCTGATAGACTCACTTTAATGTTTTGAATTATAAAACTACACCTTTTAAAAGACAAGTGTCATTGCCAAACAGTGAAATTACTATACTTTACTTCCACCCACTACATTTCAATTTTAATTTTATGAATATTGCAAATTATAACACTCACATTATAACCTCTAAAGGGGATAATTTATAAAAGCAGTGTCCATCAATTATAAATTTTCCGTGACATTAATAAAATGGCAAGAACTAATTATGATGACTTCTGAGATGAAGATGCCTTGGACAAATCGTTAATACGTTGAAATGGTATTTTTTAAAACATAGCAGGTTCTAATTATGACTGAAATGAGATTATGAAAACGATCACAGAAAGGACATTAACCTGATGAGTTCCACAGTCTCTGAGTACATGGTGTATGGAGATTTAGCTTCTAATGGATCTCGCTCCATAGCGTTCCCACACTCGATGAAGGAGAGGGCAGCATCAGCATAATTCACTGCTTTTCCGAACTTCTCCAGCTGAAATGGGAATGACACCATCAAGAAAATCCCTCAGCTTTAATGTCTAGGTAGGCGGATCGTCATACGAAGCAATACCAGCATTAGGATGAAAGCATAGCAGTGCTGGTGGTTAAGAATAAATACATACAGAAATTAAGGCAGGTTCTATGTTTTTACCACGTCTTTTCAGGGAGTATATTGCCAGATGCTCCAGAGAAAAAAAATCAATCTATGTCCATTGACATGCATGAATTTACACAAGCAACGACGGACACTAAGCAGGTTTCTACAAATCCATATTGCCCCTCGATACACGAACTAAGTTTGAATGTCACTATGCAAAGGTTAGGTAACAGCTTCCCCCCATTTGTCAGGTGTAAGATTCTGTGTTAATTGTTGACCAAAAAAAAAATCTCATCACTTATGTTATAACTGATAGATCAGAAAAAAAAATATAGCACTGCTAAATATTTTATTTTACTAGAATTTTATTGCAAAAGTTTTAGCCCTCATAATGGTTGTGATTAAACTGACTTAGACATACTGATTTCTTTTTTTATGTCTAATGAATATTCTATATGACATTTTTATAGTAAGTATTTTATAATAGTATTTAACATTTTCAATTTTTGATAGCTGGATATAAGGATCCTACTAACGTGGCATTTGATATAAGAGATCCAATATACTTTAAACAATTCAAAAATTTCTTTGTATGTCTCTATCAAAATATTTCTGATGCATCTGCGTATGTTTTCCATTCACAAAATGGAAGCCTATCCTAGCAACATGTTAAGCAGAACATTTAGTACTGGTCCAAGGTAACAGTACATTTGTGGCTACTTCTCAGCAATTCTTATAACTACCTTTAATTTCAAGTTCTGCTCTTGTGCACTGATTATGTACAAAGGCTTTTTACAACTGATAGATATTATCCAAATGATCACCAAAGGGGAAATATTTCTAAATGCTTTCTCTCTATTCCAATGGCCATTTCTCAGCATATTCTTCAAATTCCTTGCTTCAAGTCTTCCAAAGATAACTTTTTGTGGTATTTAAAAAAAAAGAGGAATCCGGCTGCAAGCAGATTTAGTACAGATGCACAATTTGAGCCAGAAATGGGATGTGATCCTGCCCTTTGCTCCACACTGACTCTAGCGGACTAGGTGGAATTACTCCAGCTCATCACCGCTCAGCTGAGAACAGAGCGAGGTCTCCAAGATCTCTTCCATATGGTACAGGCAGTTGCCACTGCAGCAGCCCATCCAAATTAGCTGATTCCTCCCGGCTGTGCCAGACAAAGACAGGTTTTCCTGGGGTTGCTCCCATAACGCACAAAACGCCCTGCCCTTCACCAGAAATCTGTTTTCCGTACAAGCTCAGGAACAGGGTTACCACAAATCTCATTAACATTTGCTGACACATTTTGAGGTCACATGCATTATCTTTCTAGCCACTGCAACACATCTTTCAATGCTGCGTGTGCTTTGTCATGTCAGCACCAAGTAACCAGAAGCAATTGTTTCCATAGGACAACTAACACTATGGGATCGCACAGCAAATGTGTTACATGGAGATAATTTGTGTGCAGCTGTATAGGGTGGGGGTTAAAAAAAAAAAGAAAGAAAAGCAGAGACGTAAATAGCGGAAAGAAAAAGCAGATACTGTGTTCGTGGGTATTTATGTCTGCCAACAAGTTGTATCACAGCGGATGGCCTCACATTCCCACGTGAGCACGCGGGGTGTCAAACTGTATGTGACAGGCATGGCCTGCCTGCAGGCAGCGGCGCGATGTGCTGTGCCTGCTCCTCTTAGTTCTGCTTGAGAAGCACCCCTGATTCCGCAAGGCAGAGTCAAAGGTAAGAGGATGGGAGACAGGTCACCACTTTCGGAGTGAATCAGGCTGTGGAGGGAAGCGGATTGACATGGCACGTCGAGATCATCGGGAGCCTGAGCCTGTAAATATTTGCCAGTGTGCGGCAGGCATCCTTGTGCCAGCACTGTGTGTGCTTTCTTTAAAGGTCAATCAGCTGTGGGAGGTGTTGTCAGTCTGCTCCTGCCAGCCTTCCCCCTGTGCAGATGTCAGGGCTCGGGCTGAACGGGCTCTGCTGAGCGGGGCTGCAGGAATCAGCTCAGGCCACCTCCTGGACGCGGGCAGGTCGGGAGGGCTGACTGCTAACAGCCCGCTGACAGTCACGGCAGCTTGCCAAAAGCCTGAACCCACCTCCCACAGAAAACACACTTGCTAACACCATGCCCCAAGTCAAACGGGAGCCCGGAGAGCTGAAGCACGTAGCTTGACATCTCCTTCAGCGCAGGGACAGCAGAGGGAGAGCCTTTTTATTAAAAAAAAAGACCTATTTTTTTTTGGTTTTTAAAAACATGGCATGCGATTGCTTCTTTTCATTTTGTTTTGACGAACACTTCTTCCCGAGCACAAGTTCTCTGGTGTGGAGGGATATAATATGTGTGGAAAAACCCCACCAATAATCAAGCAAAGGTGAATAATCACCCAGTTCTTTTTCAGCTGTGATTCTGAAGGGCAAACCAAATGGTCATACTCCACCTTAGGCATCTTAGTTTAAACAAATAGAGGAGTGAAGTTCCACTCTGTCTGCCTTAATGAGCTGCTGTTCTGTACTCTGTACTCCATGTAGTGGACAGAAACCAAGTCCCTACCTACAAAACAAATGGCTCTTAAAGTGCCAGCAAGAGCTTGAATTGAACAAGCCATGCTAGAGTATAATCTGCCAGAAAAAGTAGTTTTATCAAGATCAAACCTCTGCACAAACAAGTCAATTTTAGTGGAATTTCATCTGGGGTAAAATGAGAGAAAAAGGTTTCCCAGCATTGAACCTACCTCATTGCAAGATTTTTTGGGAAGAAGCATGTTGAGTCTTTTTTTTACCACCTTAAAAGCATGCAATGAAAATGAATGTACTATTTAAAACTCAATTGTTCTAAATTTTAAACAACTGGCCTGGAAATATCAAACAGTTTTACCACATGATCATGGGGTAGAGGGTGATCTGCCTTTCTTAACTTTCTGTTATGGAATATTTCAACACTTTTATTTTAGGCTCAGTGAATCAGAACAAAAAAACAAATACACATCATCTTCCATTAAATTATCTTCCATCCTGCATGAACAGCATGACTGTTTCTCCTCCTCAGAAGAGATACCAGCTACCCTAAGGATTTTTTGCTTTTTTTTCTTGAAACAAATTGTTAAATGCTAGGAATGGTGCTCAGGGTTTGACTTTTGTGGACAATGTGTTTATGGAGTACAATCCGAAGCATTCTTTAGCCAAGAGCAGGGTTCTTCTTGGTTTCTGAGGCTTTAGATGACATTCAGAACGTACATTTTTGTAAAACCCAGCTCCAAAGACAAAAAACCCCAGTGATAACCTACCAATGCATCTGCTTTATGCTTCAGCTTCTTAGCCTCTTGCATGTAATAATCCGCATTGTGAAGCCTAAAGAGACAAAATCAATTATTACAAATCTTTGTTTTCATATTGTTGGACAAACATTGTTTCAGAAAATTGCTGACTGCCTGCAAGATCAATTTTGACATATACGCTCAGTTATCTCTTTAAATCTTAACGTGATATTAATCTGAAGCTGCTGTACGCAAAGATATGACGGGTGACCAGAATGTAAAATAACTACCTGTACAAACTGGCCACCCAAAGGACCCATTAATGTGTGCTGAACGGAAGAAAAGAAAAAATATTTTAAACTAATTAAGTATAAGAAGTTTCCATTAGAGGAGCTAAAATAGAAAAAATGAAGAATTACTGTGAACCAACATTCATGATCTGAAAACATTTATCAACAGAGTTTTCATTAATCAGTGACAACAGTTCATTTGTAAAGATTAAAACTGTGTGTGCCTTTGTGCAGCACTATCCACAGAGGTGCCCAGAGCTAGCGCTCTAATCAAAGAGCCTCCCTTTCACTGGGAGCTCCGCTTGCATGAAAATCCCAACTACATAACACGCAGCTAGCACAGAGATTCAATAATACTTACGCATCATCAAATGTTATTTTGGGTCTTCTGGGCTCAGCGTTTCCATTGGAAAGTGTTGGCATTGCAGACCAGATGTCTGCTTCTAGATGGCTGGTGTCAAGGAGAGTGTTGGCTGTTGGTGTATTGTGAGATTCTTCCTCCTAGAAACAACAGGACCGTTATCAACTCCTCATAGTTCAAAGAAACACCTTCCAACAAGGAAGTGCTCACATCCACCTCCACCTCCCCCCAAAATATCCCCAACAAACAAACCCAAACAAACAACAGGCTAAGGTATAAAGCAGCACTCGTACTCAACGACATCCAATTACTCTTAAAACCACCACCCTTCCATCCCTTGTAACTTAAACCCATTAGATCAATTAGGCAAGATGACTCTACTTCTGACCCCTCACCTGAAGTCATGAACTTAAACTCTTAGGTGAAGTCAGGTGGGACAGGACAGTGGTACTTGCTAGTGACACTGGTTAAAGCAGGGGTGCGGGAATCTAATGCAGAAAGGCTTCATGTAAACACTAATATAACCTTTTTGTCTGTATTAGCTAACTGCTCAGATTTCACCAAGGAACTTTTTCCTCATCCTTGCTACACAGAACAAAGAGAAGAATGGAAACCAGAAGTCTGGAGTTGTGACTTTGCATTGATTAAAACCAGGAGCCTAACAGAAGCATTTAGATCAGGCAATTGCGACTTGCAAGCTGGGTCCACAACCAGATCAACTGTATTTCAGATGAACTGACGAACTAGGGGAAGAAATCTAACATATTTTAGAAGACAGATATCTCATGTATCAGATGTAACAGATAAAGCAAGGATAAATCTGACTAGCGATGCTGGGAGTGAGAGGAAATGGCCCTGCTGTTTACATAGCATTGTTTATTTGCTGACCTACGCAGTTCATTTTGGCATTGATTTCAGTTGAAGGTATGTGTATTACCCTCGCAGCTTGAAGTGACACAATGATACCAGAAAGCAACAGGGATGAATGAATAAGGTGATTTGTCACCTGCGATCCAACGCAACTTGTGAGTTTTACTATTCCAGTGCAGGGTAACAACCTCTCGCAAGGCGTCGAACTGTGAAAACAGGAGCTATGCATGTCCCTTTCTGTGGCAGAATTTTCTTCTTGTCTTTTAATTTTGACAATGATACTAAGATAGAGTTTGATACTAAATCATATGTTTGAAACTCCAGAGGGAGGACTATTTTCTAACATGGGCCAAACCCCTGAAGTTTCCCTGTTTATCCTAAAATAGGATGACAAACTGAAGTGAAATTTTATCTTTTTTTTAGCTGAATTTGCTGTGTAGTTTCTACTTTTGGCTTTTTCTTCCCATGTATTTTCAGTAAAAAAACCACCTGAATCTGGTGTAAAGCAAGTAAGCAAGAGCTGTCTAGGCGAAAACACTGATGGGGAGACGGTCCTAACAGAATGATAGTGGGCTTTTTTCAAAAAAACCCTTCAAACTATTTACACAGTATTTAAAATCTTACATAGTTAATCCAAAGTGATTAGGTGTAAATAAACCTTACTGCTGGAAGCCTGCAAACCTGAGAGAAGATATTTCCATGTTGAGTATGCTATGGACAAGAAGCTTTTTGGTTAATTATTACTGTCTGTTTAGTTTTTGCTGCATTACTCAGTATAGCTACAGTGCTTAATTCTGGCTGAGGACTTGGGTAATTATTCAGGATACCAAAAATTCTTGAAGTTTTATTTTCAAAATATGTGTGTTATAGCTACAGAGTTAAGGGACTTGCAGCTAGCAGGTGGCTGCAAAGACCATCCTCTGAGGCTCAGGGACTCGTTGTTTCAGGGAGGGATGCCTGGCGCCAAGCAGATGCCTAACGCTGACCTAAAAATCGAACTTGCAAGAGTTGCTTATGCCCAGCTCTGCAAAGATTCACTCCTCGCTGCTCTTGACTGGAGCCACACAAGCATTTAAAAATAGGTACTGGGGAAAAAAATCAAACAGAACAAAGCTAAGTTAATTTTATTTTATCTTGTTCACTTCCAGCAACTGAGGTTGGTTACTTACACAGATTCCTTTGGGGTTAGAAGAGGATTTATTTTCATTCTTTCTGTGTTTAGAAACAGAGGAAGACGAGTTGCTGGTCTGAGATGTGTTTGTGATGTTGGTCTCTTGGCTGAAGGAGCTGTTGTCACTGCTGTGCCGCCGGTGCACAGGCTCATCCAAGAGAGGGGATAATGGAGGAGGGAACAGCTTCTCTTCTCTTTTCTTTGCCACCTTCTTCACTGAGCTACTGCTGCTCCTGGGACACAAGTAAGAATCAGCTACATTTCAAGAACCTTGGCTAAACATCCACAGCACAAAGCTCTCGATTTCAGTGACAGAAAAGCCAGCTTTACCCTCAGACATGTCCTGCAGTCCCCATGTCCTAGAAGCTAAGTCAAGAGGGGACAGGCAGTGAAAACAGAAGAGCCACCTCTGCCTTTTCAATGGCTGCAGAAATCTCCGCTTTGGAGGACAACTTCCAGTGCATTAGTACAAATTGCACCCAATTTAAATGCTAATTTGAGTCAGTCTTCATTTGAGAGGTCACAGAGGTTCTGACTCAGCAAAACGCTGGCAAGTTTTATGCATGGGGTTAGTTCCTTTGACATCAAGTATGACTATTTATGTGTTTAACATTAAGCATCTTTTAGAGGGGTGGATTAGGGCCCACATAAGCAATCTCTGTAAAAAACCATAATAGCACATGGCATATAAACAAAAAAAATAATTTGTAACAACTACAAAATGATAACCATAACAATAACAAGATAATAATTATTTGACCTCTAGAATAAAACCAATGCTCGACACTATATTAAAATGAAACACTGTAGCTGGCAAAAGCCCTTGAGCAAATATTGGTTGATGAATTGAACGTGATTCAGAAAATTAATGTGGTTTTGACATGAAAGCTCAAGTAATATGATAATCTATTGTCTGTTTTATGTACAGAAATTGTTAGCTGGCTAGAAATGGCAGCTGTGATTCACAGTAAAAACAAAAAAACCTGCTAGACCTTTCTCCCCTCAAATCCATCAAAAAAGAAAAAAGCCAAAACCCAGCACCCTACTGACTGTTAATCAGATTAACATGTTAATCTACTCATAGATTTTTATTTCAAGTACTGTCCTAGCTTAGTCAATGAAGATAACCTGAATTTTAATCTTTTGTTGAACGTATAATATTGCACTACACAATCATTTACTTTTCATGATTATTGACTAAAATTTCAATAATAAATTAAGTCAACAAGAATTTATGTTTTGTTCCCAGCCACTTTCAGTCAGTGTCAGGAATTATAGATCTACTTTGCCTTAAAGTAAGCAGGGAAAGA
>NW_009713087.1:72788-141373 GCF_000703405.1 Apaloderma vittatum | reverse complement strand
AACCTGTTTCCTTACAGAACCACAGAATGGGCAGCGTTGGAAGGGACCTCTGAAGGTCATCTAGTCCAACCCTTCTGCCAGAGCAGGATCACCTACAGTGGATCACACAGGAACATGTCCAGGCAGATTTTGAAAGCCTCCAAAGACAGATACTCCACAACCTCCCTGAGCAGCCTGTCCCAGTGCTCCGTAACCCTCATGGCAAAGAAGTATTTCCCATGTTTAGGTTGGACCTCCTGTTTTCCAGTTTGTGACCACTATCCCTTGTCCTATTGCTGGAGACCACTGAGAAGAGTCTGGTCCCATCCTCCTGACCCCCACTCTTTAGACATTTACAAGCCCTGATGAGATCCCCTCTCAGCCTCATCTCCAGACTAAACAGACTCAGCTCTTTCAGCCTTTCCTCATACAGTAGATGCTCCAGTCCCCTCATTATCTTAGTGGCCCTCTGCTGCACCCTCTCCAGCACTCTTCTTAATGCACCCAAGGATGCCACTGGTCTTCTTGGCTGCAAGGGCACATTGTTGGCTCGTCCTCTCTCTGGAGCTCTCTCTCATTCCAGTCTGGCCTCTTTTGCAGTTTCACCAACAGTATCAGTATCTACACCTGCTTTGGTCATTTCCCTACTTTGAACCTTTGGTGATACAAAAATCATAGAATCACAGAATGGCCTAGGCTGGAAGGGACCTTAGAGACCATTTTAATCCAGTCTCCTTGCCGCCAGGGGCGCCACCTCTCGACTAGATCAGGCAACACATGGGGACCGAACAGGAATCGAACCCACGACCTTAACGTTGTTAGCGCCATGCTCAACTGACTGAGCTAACTGGCCCCCTAAAAAATATTTTAGCCTATCTGTGAAATCACAAACTCCTCATTTTTTAATTGTACTGACGCAGAATTAAAGTATCTTTTTTGAAACTCTCTGATAGTAAAGACTTTCAGACTGAAAAAATAAACGAGCACAGAATCGGTAGTGCCTGATGGCAGGACTGCTGTGGATGCTGTCCTGCTCAGAAAACACATGGACCTGAAGAAGATCAAAGGAAAGCAACGAGGCTGGAAAAGACAAGCAGTTTTTTGAGGAGACTGACTTTACGCACATGCGGTCCTGCAACATGTCCTCCAAAAAGTTCTCACTCAAAGCCCCATCTGTTAGCTTTCTTACCCCCAAAGGGCGTTTTGGAACACAGACAAGTTACCATAGCTATAGAGCAACAATACTCTGAACTTTTTCCAGAGGAAAGTTTTCCAGAGGAGTGTAAGTGCTGCCCCAAGACAGCGAGCATGTGTTACTGGATTGTACAGAGGCAAAGCAGACACAGTTAACGAAATACCCATGAGCGGAATCCAAACCCTCTGCCTCCCAAATGAGCGTCCTACGCAGGGAACCTGTGTGAGTGGGAGCACAGAGTGAGGTGGTTTCTCCACGGCCCTGTGCACGGAGGTGTGTGGAGCTCTTCTTTTGCCCTGGTACAGCTTTGCAAAGGGGAGAGAGAGTAACCAAGTCTGGCAGATCTATCTCAAAAGCATCTGAAGAAAAACTGAATGTGAGTCACTGGCCAAGTTCCCTTCAGGATGTGACCCTGCACCACTAGGGAGGTCCCTCAGCCTACCGGTGGCTATTCCCAGGGCTAAGGCAGGACTCTGTTGCTTGAACAGAGTCTACCACTGCACGGAGAAATTTAAGGCAAATATAAAGCAATCAAGGCAACATTTCTCAGCTCCTACACAGAGGTGACCAGATTAAGAGAGTAGTACAGGAAAAAGTTAAGAAGGTTGCAGGTACCATGATTGAAACTTCACTACTTAAAATTTCACAGTTCATCTTTGGGCTCAAATATAAGATAGGGAAAAGAGAGATACAAGTGCAGCTACTCAGCATTGTCATTCTGTGGGTGGGAACACTTAACCACAAAGGCAAAAACACTTGAGGATATTTTTTTCCTACACAAATTAAAAAAAACCCCAACAATACTTTACAGCTATAATTCCAACTGGTTTTACTTTTTTTTTTTCTTTTTCTATTCTTCTCTATTGTCCACTTAATCCTATGAGTTTTCACAGGAATTAAGCTGATAATTTATTTAGCAATATTACCTCCCTCAGATTTATGCCAAAGCATTTACATTAACAATAACCTCCATGAAATAGGTTGTTACCAGCAGTTAACCAGATTGTCACTTTGCTTTGGGCTGTTAATGGGCTAAGAAACTGGTCTCTGATTGCAGTAATCACTAATTTTGAATGAATTTATTGCAATAATTACCGAGACTCAACGGTTTAATTTGCTGACATGATTGTTAGTTAAACTATATTTAAAATCTAGGGAGAAACACAATAAAAGTGCAAGGAAAAAATACAAGCAGAACTGATGGTCTTGTGGCTGCAGGGTTTAATCTTCGCATCTGAAAAGGCCAATTATCAAGGAAAGAGAAGGCTCCTCATCTGCTATTTTTTCTTTTTTTTTTCCAGCCTGGTTTCTTTTGGGGCAGAAAGCAAGCAAGCAGGCAACAACAGATCAGTGTGTGAAGGAGAGAGAATTTCCATCTACTCTCACATTTCAAGCTGCCTTTCTTTGCCCTTCCTTTATCCACTCCTCGTGGTATGCAGTGGCATCTCTGGCCTATTAGTGAGACAAAGCCATTGTCCCTACCAATCACTTGGCTTTACTTTGCCTCTGCTCTTGCTGTCCACAATGAAACGCTGCATACTGAGGGCGTATATGATTTTTTGCCGGGGGTTAGCAGGGAAAGGTCACTCTCGCATTAGCTTGGACCATATGGCAGCAACTGAATGAGGCTGAAGTCATTGTCATAGATGGAGAAGGCTGCCTCTGCCGTGACGAACCCCAGTGAACACTGTTGTGACTATCCAAGGGATGGGCTAGTATGTGTTGTCACGTACAGGTGCATCTTTAACTAAAGGTCAAACAAAAGGGAACAGGAAATCTTGAAAAACAGGCTGAAAAGCTTGCCTCAGTTCCAGTAGGCCTGTTACAGGCATGTTTCACTGGTGTGAGTCTGGTTTGAAACTCAGACCCACAGTTCGCATCAGCAAATAACTCTCTGTTGGTACAAATCTCTGTTGGTACAAACTGCCAAATGTTGTCAATAGTGCTTTGTCTGGACTGGGTCTACCAATCAGGTATTCAGCTATAAGTGATGTTCAGCAGCACATGAAATTAATGCTAGATAAGTAGTTGCTAAAAATACAAACTAGATCTTTGGCTGAGTGAATGGCTTTTATGTTCACAACTGACACTCAAGTTGTATAGCTAGTCATAGAAACTTGTGGAAATTAAGCATATAATTGCCCATATTAGACATGTGAGTCTTTAAAAATGAATTATGCATCTTTGCTTGCTTTACTGAGCCTATATATTGAGGGAAAGATTATGAGAAAAATGTACTCAAATGCCTTAACCATAGAGAGGCAGCCAACAGGAGCTGCAAAAGCACAGGTGTGGCCTGTTTTTCACTGATACCTCCAGACTCCTGAATGTTTCCAAATCACAGAATCACAGAATCATAGAATGTTCGGGTTTGGAAAGGACCTCTAGAGATCATCTAGTCCAACCCCCGCTGCCAGAGCAGGATCACCCCAGGCAGCCACACAGGAATGCGTCCAGGTGGGTTTTGAAAGTCTCCAGAGAAGGAGACTCTCAAATTTTGGTCTAGAGATCATGGTCTTGAAGCACAGAACCACACTTTCTGTCAAAACACTCTGTACCTATAGAAAAGCTCAATGAATGTCTCTGAAGTCTGCTTTGGAGAGCTTGGCTTGTTGGCATGGAAATCAAGTTCTAATGGGAGAGACCTAAGGTTCTTCCCAAGTGAGAACATCCACCACGGGACACACCACCTTCTTAATGGATGAACAGCATCATCACACCTGTAGCTGAACCACCCTCATTGCTCAAAGTCCTTACATAAAGACATAGAGTCCTGAAAGAAAATGTAGAACCTTTTGAAATAAAGGAGCAAATGGCAACGCTTGTCTTCCAATCTTTTACCACTGCAGTGTTCTTTTTCCCCCATGCCCTTGAGCGGTGTACTTTCAGCTTCGTCTTTCTTCTGCCTCCCCTTAAAACTCCACTTTGCACTCTGGAGAACAAAACCACTCCTGACTGTTTAAAATCAGTCTGGGGCTCTACAGAAATTTGTTGTCACACAGTTCAGCCAGCTCCCTAATCTTTTGGGAAATACATTGATCTATATTCAGTTAGTACATCTCTGGGAGTTGAAGACCTGAATTACCAAACAATATTGCATTAGTTTCAAGTAAACTCAGAAGACACTAATAACAAATATAGTGCGATCCAGGTCTCAATCACTGCAGTGGAAAAGGTGTCAGAAAATGTTATTTCAAAACTTGAAGCAGATGAGAGGAAAAGCTAGCATATGGAAATAACTATTGATGGACACAATTATATTTTAACGGAGAATACCAAAGGCTTGAAAGCTCCAAGGAATCAAATTAATGACCTGGAAAACAAGCTCGAATTAAGAAACATCAGGTTGAGGGTGGATCCTTAGGGCTTGCTGGTGACAAGAATAGTAATATTCTTTTAATGGATTGTGTAGGTGTTGGGGATGGATAATCCTTGATTCCCTCAGCAATATATCTCTGCTCACTGTATTTCTAGCAATGACATCCAAGCAACACCCATCATGATGTTTATCAAATGTGCAACATGTTAAAAATCACATTCTAACTTTCAACTCATCTGCCTTTTCCAGTTTCCAACTCCGATTTTCTCAGTGGTGGAATGAGGGGTTAGTTCAAGGACTGAAGTTACTTTCTAGTTATACCAGTATAAATAAAATTAGGCTCATCCTTTTCATGAATTTTAAATCTTGTGTGCTACTTCCTAAATGATTTTTGAACTTTATCTAAATTTATATAGTGCTACAATCAAATTGTTTTCAGAAGCACACGGCAGGTTTGATTCTTTGCTTTTCTCAGTGTGAAGCAGAAAGAAGTACCTCATCTCAAAATTGTAAAAGCACAAAATTGATGACAGAAGGGAATTGGACTCTTTGGTTATTTATAGAATGTTAATCTTGTGATTATACTAATCAGAATCATTATTTATGTGGTGCCTGTTTGCTCAAGCATTATAGCCATCTCTCAAAGACACTCTGAAAGGCACAAACTATTTGATTATATGTCTGCTGAAATCCAAAGCACGTACGCCTGAAACATTTAGGATGGTCACCCCTGGCATTGCTGTACACACAGCTGAAAGAGTAAGAGCTGCTGAAGTGAACGTCAAAGTCACCATTTCGATTCGTAAAACTGAGAACTGTCTATTACAAAAACGATTTAAAAAAAATAAATTCCAGGCAATCAAATAAAGCCCACTTTTAGTAGGATCTTCCGGCCACAGAGGTTAAGGATAATGGGGGCAAGAAAGAACATTGGAAAGATGTAGAATGGGGGTGGGAGAGCACACTAGGATTGTGGTGGCACTCAATTCCTGTAGTCCGTCGGAAGGATGAATGAATCTCACCCAAAACCATGTGGATCCTCTTCCTGATGGATGGCAACAGCAATGTCAGGTCACTTACGCTTATGGGCTGTAAAGCCCATCTGGCTCTACCGCAAAGACATTTGCAGAACAGCACCGTGAAATCACTCATGAGTGTTATGTGAAAAGAAAAAAAAAGAACTTACTCTTTAGTGCTGGTTAATCTGTGATTTGGTATCGGAGAGATACAAGGTGGGAGCAGGCATGAAGCTGAAGGGTCGTCCAGGCGCTGCTTCTTGCTTTCAACAAAGGTATCCAGGCTTTCTGTCTGCTTTAACAACAAAAGCAGAGCTTGAAAGATCTGTTATCTATGCACAATTTCACTTGCCATTAAGAAGAGCTCAGGAATCTCACTGAATTTCCTTTACAGTAGCAGCAGTTAAAATACTGGTGTAAGAGAAGTGAAAGTCACCTGAAATCAAGGCTAAATGTGCTCCAAACACACGACATGAAGTTATGTAACAAGTGGCATAGCCAGATAATTAGGAAGCAAAACACCTCGTGTGCTATAGTTATCTTCTGTAGTGCATTGGAATTTAATTAATAATTCAGATGGAATGACGTGATAGCACCAAATCTTACCCAAGTAAATAGCTTTTACTCATTGACTTAATGGAAGTTGATGGGAAAACTTCCCCGAGTAAGTATTCCTCACAGGACTAAAAGACTACAGGACTGAGCTGGGGTAGTCATTAACAGCGATAGCTGGTTTAAAAATTTGCTTTGAAAGATTCCCTGATGCATGACTTTTGTGCCTGAACTAGGATGATACAAGCAAAGCTGATTACTGCTCTGTCACCGGAACCTTCATATCAGCCTTCAAGCTCACTAGTAGATGGCTAAAATAAATCTTTTAATAGCATGATTTAGAAACACAAATCAGGCTCTCTCTATCTTCTTTTAACTGTTGATATACCCTCAAGTCATCCTAATTGGTTTGTTTCCCCTTGGGTAGCAGTGAACAATCATGTAGCAACTGAACGGGCTGTTTCAGGGTGTAGCTTGTGTTTGTACAGTCCCAGAGGGAGATTCTGATTTAAGGTCTCAGGTAATGAAATTATGAGGTTCCAACTTTCATACAACTCTTTTTTTTTTTTTTTTTCCTCTGGGAGCCTTAAGTTTAATTGACAATACTCTACTTGATTTTTAGGCAAGATTGCTTTTCCATCACACTGACACTCCACTAGGTTACTGAGCAAGAAGGTTTTTTGTATAATTCATAAACACCCTGATGTACAGATAAGCATGTAGAGCTATACATCCCTTTCCTCTTTCTTCTTTTCTCCTCCCTTCTTATATCTCTGCCTTTAGTATACAGCTAGAATATAAATTGAATGAAAACCTGCTGAGTTTACTTATGTGATTATTTCCACTTAATTCAATGTGGAAGGAGCCAGTGCAGTGACTCATACAGGCAGGGGTGCAGACCCTGTGTCTGCCCTGCATTGTCTGTCTTTGTTTTGTATTAACTCTCCTGTATCACTGGACTGCTCAAATTCAGGATTTTGAGAAGTCCACTAGAACAGACAGCTGAAGGCACATTCACAATGATTTATAAGATTTGGGATATAAAAAAATATGCGATGATGACTCCTCACAGACAGACCAGAGCCCAACCACTTCAGCTGGAAAACCTGACTACAAAACCTCATTTATCAAAAAAACTTTAGTTTCTTTCCTGAAAACGAATTTAGTTTGAAGTGCATTGTCATATCCCACAAGATAGGATACCCTTGGGCATAAATAACATAAACCACATAATAAAACATAACGCCTTAAGTCAAAATATATTTGCTTTTTCATCTAGCAGTGTAGAGAAAGCAACTAGTTAAGCAAATGATATTTCTGTGAATCACATTTGTTTATACAAAAAAACAGTGTAAAGGAGCATAAGCAAACACCATTCCACCAACTTTAATGAAGCTACACCTATTTAAGCCAGTGGTGAAAATGCCTTAATTCCATGGACAATAAAACCCTGCCTTCCAAACAGAAGTCACACTTCCTGAGCATGGGTGAACCCATAGTAATACGAATTCATCACCAGAAATCTTTCTTCAGATTACGGGACACTGGGAATTAATGCATAAGTGAGGGAAGACAGTGAAAAAGCTTCCAAGACAAATCTCAGAAAAATACATTGTTCATTGATTTTTTCAGCTGGAGTTTGTTTATTACAGGTTTCTGATGCTAATTTGTAATGCACTTGTAAATGCAGGTCCTTTGTAAAAACACGAAGGCCACATTACGATGCCTCCTCCCAGCCCTGCTGCAGGTGCTGTGAGGAGCCACCGACTGTGGTCGTGACCTTGACGATGCACAGAAATTCAGTGTTTTCCTCCAAATGATGAAAATGACTTACCTTGTGTTTCCTTTTGGATTTCGTGGGTGGTTTTTCAGCTGCTGGGGTAGGGGACTCTCGAGATGGCCGCCTGTGTTTCATATTTGTCTCTCTTGGTTCACTTTTCACAGATGTGGTCTCAAAAGGCTCTTGTCCAGGTATCCTAGAGAGTAAACTGAGGTCTATTTTCACCCACAGAGATTTGAGTTCTTCATATTCTCTGAGTGGGGACAGAAGTTCATTTTGTACGACTGGGATAGGAGAAAAGAGCTGCTCCTCCAGGTCATTGCTGGTCTGGTCAATGGACGTGTTGCTGCCATTGCTGGTTAAACTACTTACGCTGAGAATGTTACTGCCAGAGTCCTTCGCTTTGACACCGTTGCCAGACCCAGCGCACGCTGGCAATACCTTAGCCTGCAAGCTCTCCTCCTGGTCTGTATTTGAGTCAGAAGTAGATGAATCCGTTTCAATGAATTCCCGGGACTTAGGGACAATTTTGCTGGGGCCTCTGTACTTTTTCTTCTCGGAAGTGAGCCCTGTGCTAGTTCGTGGTTCTTTCCTTGGAGCGGTCTTCCCAACTGCTGCTTTAGTTCGAACCTTTGGCTGCTCGGGGGGTTCCTGTGTGTCTTTTTCTTTGGGAGTGTTGCTGGTATTATTTGGTTTGGGCCAGTTATACTCTTCTACACTGGAAGTCCTTTCTACCTTTTTGGGTTGCTTTTTCCCAGTAGTCCTTTGTGAAGTTGGCTCATTATGAGCTGGTGACTTCTGCTTGGAGCTTTTTGCCTCTGGGGTTTTCTGGGCAACCCGCGGTTTGGCTTTCTCTCGGATGGGACTAAGGATTGCCCGGTCTTTGGAATCGGTTGGGGGCAGGCTGCTGTTGAGCTTCCCTTTGTTTGGCCCTTCGGCCTGCTGGTTGCTCTGGGCCTGGGAACTGGTTTCGCTGTGAGGCTCATTTTGATTGTTGATAATGGTCTTGTTGTGGGGGTTCACTTTATTTAGCCATTTATCCAGCTGCCATTTGTTTGTTGAGGGAGGTTCAGGCTGCAGTTTGAAGAATGACAAGGAACAAATCTCAGGCAGAAGCAACGCTTTTCCCTTTAAACGAGAACGTTTTTAATGCACCCTTTTATTTCAGTCAACTAGTGGTGACTGCTAGTTTTATGGGAGTATTTATGGAGTATTTATGGTTAATTAGGCTTCCTTATCTGGTTTACAATGTGGCCCTGGAGAAATTTAATACAACTAAAAAGTTTAGCTGGTCCCTGAAGACATAGTTTTGTCATGTTGCCTTTCCTTGGTCCCAGCTGAATACTGTGTCAATAAAATCTTCTCTAGCTACTGGCAAAAATCTAAATATTTCTTTAAAGCAATTCAAATGTAGGCCAGAAGGATTCTTCCAAAGCCTAGAATGAGTATGTGGGTCATACACATAAAACTGTAAAGGGAGAGAAAAGTCGACAGCATCAAAGAGCACAGAACTCCAACGTTTTCCTACCAGGGAGCAGGATTTCACTCCCTTCCACGTTTTCCTCTGTGAGCCCCCCCCACCCCGGAGAGGAGCCACGTGCATGACTTTACCTCGGGTGTGACGCTGCGCGACTCCTCGTTGCACTCACTGTCACTGGAGCTGCTCTCGCTGTCGGAGTCGGACTCGGAGCTGCTCTCGGACTCGCTGGAGCTCCCGGCCCCGCCGCTGGAATGGGCCAAGCCAGCTGCGTGTGCCGCCGGCACCGGCAAGCTGCTGTGGGGAGAAGACTTCCTCGTGTCAGTGCGTGCTGCTTGTCTTTAAAAAAGCGTTTCCTTGGGGGAGCCACCCTGTGGACCCCGGTCACACCGACTTTCCTTGCTGTCGGCTCCCTCTCCTGCAGTACGGACCGAATGAAAGGGCCAGTGGCTGTGCCACCATGTAGCCACCAAAGGGGCCCATTGGGTTTTGGCTTCACAGGACACACTGATAATGGTGTTAATAATATTACCACCATCATCACCCTCAAATGAGAAACCCTTCAGTATCACCAGCCTAAGTTTATTAGCCCAATGATTGCAAAAACCAACAATCACACTTAAATAATTCATTGACGGAATCACGGTTTCTTCATTTTTTGCTGGTTCATTTATAATTTATGACCACAGGAAGGACGTCAGGAAAGTAATATTGGACAGGCCATTTTAAAAATTAATTTTAATGAATACTTTTACACTGCAGCATGAAAAAACTACACAATTCTGACAAGTCTCCGGGGACTGCCCAAGAATTTTTTATTTTTTAGCTCTTTTTTCTCTCATGTTTATGATAATGTGTTGAGAAAATGGCATTCACGCTGAAAATAAACCTCTCTGTGAAATCTATTTTTCTGCATGTTCAACTGTCCTCCAAGATGTATTTATTAGCAGCGTACTGGGTGTCATTGTTTTCCCTCAGCATTTATTTCTAAACTGAGAGGTTGAATGACCCTGGTTTTTAGCACTACAGAATTCTGCCAGTCTGAGTCTTTATAAACTCATCTTTAATTTCAACTTTTTTGTCAGGGAGATAACCATAAGGTTTTATGTCTCTTCATCCGATCTATACAGAGACTTTTTGATGATTGATTTTATATTTATGAAGCTGACAAAGCAAAGTGTTTGAAAATTGACACCATTTGCTAGTACTCCTTTATGGATATTCAATATCTCACCTTAATATATCATACGCTCTGTGTGTCCCATATCGAGTGATCCAGAGACGCCTAGAAGTTATAATGCAGCTTTGCCCTCATTTCTGCTATCTGTTTTTCTACTTTCCTCTGAGAAGGATTCAAGTAAGCCAGGTACATGTCCTCCTTCCCCTTTCAAACTGAGGTGCTATGTGTAACAAGCTTTTCTCTTACAAAAACAAACAGTAACCAAGAAATTGGAAGTTAGAAAAGTTGGAAAAAAACCTGATGTGTGACCCTGCTCCACTACAGTCTTTAAAAGTGTTGCCATTGGCTTTTGTGACAATAACAGATGATCTTTAATCTTCTTCTCATGCTAAGGTACTTTCTCTCTCTCTCCTTGTTGGTAAACTCATCCTTTACACCACGGTTGGTAACGTAACTGTCTCTTTGAGCATCGCAATGGCCCTGCAGTGCCCATTGACAAAAACAGCTTGGTCCTTTAGGGTGCATTAATGAAAGAAAATTACTCACTTGGGTAATTGCTGCAGATCACTAACTTTGTTGCTCATTAAGTGCATATAATTTTTTTTTCTTCTTCTAAAGGCTCTTCACTCAACTGACTTAAGTAGAGCTACTTAAAAAATTCAATTAGACTAACAGGTAAATCAAATGAACAGACTTTTCTAAAAAACATCCTTTTCCAAAAGTATTAGGGAAAATTAAACATTGCTAAATTAATCTTACACTTCGTATTTACTGATATTGTTTTCGGAAACCATTTCTGAAATTGTTTTTCTTTCGTTATCCCTCCTTTTCAGTGAAGCTCAATGAAGTGTAGGGAGATGCAGTAAACAACGAAACAGAACACTGGGTAAAAATTTGAATGCGTTTGTAGGGGAGTCTGCCTTTCAATTCAGTACCTTGTAAGCTTGGTCTTATATTTTCTATATCAAAAAGCCCACAAAAAGTAGATGAAAACTGAGTTTTCCTACTTCATTACAATTGTTTCCGAGAAGAAAGAATAAGAAAAAAATGATTCCCAAACTGAGGAGACAAATACGCCAATTCCATTCTAAAATACCAAAATAAAAGATCAGTCTTGAAAGAAATGTTATTTATGGAATTACTAGAATAATGGAGTTGTAATTTAGAAATGACTTCTCTACATCTGTGAGATTCATCCATTTGAATTCTCTTTTCACCCCCAAGTGGAAGTCAACAAGGCAATATTGACTTTTCACCCTTGTCGAAAACTCCAGCTCCCACAACCCTAGTGGAGAGCTGGCTGAGAAGATGTTTAACCCTCAGCGGCCTCTCTAGAGAGCTCAGGACCGGGCGTGCAGCTCTCTGGCACGTGCTGGTCCTGCAGAGAGCATTGAGGCCCGGGGCTACGCCCGCCTGGTGGGACATCAGCCACGTCCCCCATGGACCCGTTCCTATGGCGAATTAATGTACCTTTGTAGCAGGGCATGTACACCTGCACCAGACTGCTGCAGTGACAAAGCTTCTTGCCTCGGGTGGTTTATGCTCAGACCTGCCTAAGAAAACGCTCTCTTGTCAGGGCTGGCAAGTTTGTTCTCATCAAGATAACAGATTTAAAGATTATCACCTCTTATAATAGATCAAAGAAGGAAAAGCCAGAGTCCCAGCAGCTAAGGCCAGACCCTCCTAGCCTTTAAACACAATCACGTCTTTTAGCACTCTGGAAGAGAACTGACACTATAGTTGGGATGCACTTACGCCAAACAACTGGAGTTGTACTGTAGCAGACTGCAACTGTCTGACAAAGAACTCAACAGGCAGAATAAAACCATAGAAATAGATGGCTGCTCCAATCTGGCCTTATTTTCTTTCTTTCTGCACGCCAGACTCAGAAAAAGTTATCACACGCCAAACTTACTGAATAACACAGCTAAGCAAGCTGGCAGGAACCAGACAGACTCAAAATAATGTTTTTCATACAAAACACAATGAAGTCATACTTGTCTTTCATCTGGGATAATAAAATTATGCCTTGGCTACATTGGGCGGTTTCATGCTGAAGGTATCATTGCTGATCTACGTTTTTAAAGTAGAAGCATTTGTATGCTTTGCAAAACAATCAGATATGACCCCAAATGCCTTTCCTAGCATCTCAGCACACTAAAGATACAGAGATCCTGCACACAGCTGCAGGCCCAATCAACTTCTAATAATGCTGTTCAGCAGAACAGAAGAAAACATACAGACCTTTCACATACAAGTTCATGGAAAAAAAAATCTTCGCTTCCAATAAAACAAGTTCAGTGGAGAGACTCTAGGTTATCTTCTGTTGTTTTTTTTATTTTCCCTTAAATTATCTTTAAACTTAAATCATATGTTTTAAAAGATGCTGGGGTGGATTCTCCAAATGTGCATTCAAGCAGCCATTGCACAAATAAATTGGGCTTCTTCACATAATATCAACTATATGAACTGGGGGCTGCCTCTCTAAGAGACTTTAAAAGCAAGCTTTGTTGGGTTGCTAAGATCCACACAAGGAATGTCAGCCTGGACAAGGTTTAAAATGGATTTAAAGCATTTTATCATCAGACACAAGTCCTCAAAGTGACTAAAAGGAGCAGGAAGCACTGGTATTTGAAACTCTTGAATTTTTATTTCCCAGCAGGAGATGAGCATTCATATTGTTCCTCAGCATTTGGTTGGACAATGTTTGTATTCCTTTTGAAGTGAAAAAAGAGAAATTAATAAAAACAATGCTGCACAATGGAACACAGTATTGTTTGGGTAAATAACACTTAGAAGAAAGCCAGTTCATTATTACCACTTGAGATTGGAGGCCTCTACTGAGACCAGTGACCTGCTGTGCTGGGATCTGTGTAAATACATGACGAGACACAGTCTGTGGGCCAAAGAGCTTGCAATCCAAACACACAAAGCAAACATTAGAGGTATTACAATCATCCTCATACTTGGTGCAGGCCTGTCACATTCGCTAAGCGCAGGGCTTCTCTACAGTTAATGGAAACATCAGTTTTGCTCCACTTTTAATGGTGCTCTCCCCATTTTCAAAGCCCTGCTCAGCACTTGAGCTGAATGCCGCAGGGCAGTCGCACACGCTCAGCCCTGACCCGGAACCCTGACCCAGAGGCTGTGCTATCTGGGAGGAAAAATACAGCAAGGATCCCCCTTACTTAGATCAGTGTCTGCTCACTCTCTCTGAAGTAGCTTCTCCTGTCCCATGGAGAGACGCTGGAGTGACACCCATACTGCAGGTGGGAGGAGAACCATGATGATGTCTCCAGTTGCCTGCAGACTGCCAAGCTGGTCCCCTCCCTGCTATCAAACAAGGAATCAGACAGAAGAGACCTGCACATCTGGAAGCAACTTGGAAGGAAGCTCTTGAGCAGCACTTTCACCCACCTCCCTTCTGCTTTTGCATCACGCAGCACCCCTCCTGTCCCTTGCTGCTCGCCAGAATGATTGTACACAGTGGGGGCACAAAGCACGAGATGAGAAATGTCTTGAAGGAGAGGACAAACAGTATCACCAGTACCTGCCAGCGGTTTTCAGCTCTTTCTGAGCTCAAGCTTAACTACAGAGCAGCTGAGACTTGCAGGTGTGTGGCTGCTGATGACGCCTGGTGAGGAACTGCATCAAGCTCAACACACAGCAACCATCTGTCTCTCTGTGCTGCTCATCGCTATGGGTGATCTGCCTACATTTAAATGTCTCCCTGCAGCTTTTCTGTTTTCTAACTCACTGGATGTTTTTCCAAAGCCAATTGGCATTATTAGGTGTCTGGACTATTACGCCACATGGAGAACTGAAGGCCCAACATGTGGCTTACACTTTTTTGTTGCTGATGTCATCTAGACTATTATATTATCTTCAACACATCATTTACTCTACTGTTGCAATGAGTGATTTTCAAGATTAAAGCTGGTAGTTACAACAAAGATAATGTGAAATACTAAAACTCGTTAACATCTAATATGAAAAATAAACATTTTACCCTGTAAATAGATATGTAATCAAAGGTCCTATAATTCTGCCTACTGCAGTAAAACTCATAAAAAAAAAATTCATAACAAGTCCTTAGCTATCTCGCTGAACTTTTCACCAATTAGATGTAGTCATCTTAATTGCTGTGAAGAGAATCTGGCAAATAGACAGTGCTCTCCAACAATAGGTTTATTCATTCCAACCCTTCCCTTTTAGGGCAGCGATGAATTGGCCACTTGTTCCACTGCTCTGCCCAGAGACCAAAACGTAAACTTGGAGAAAGCAGAGCACCGCTGGGCAGTGGGAAATTGTAGATGAGAACTGACCAGTGACTCAAATGCATAGGTCTATTTTTAATGAAAATTCAGCCAATGAAATCTGGAAAGGGGAAGGTCTATGCTGGAAAAGGGACTACAGACTTGACAGAGTGGTTGATCTTTCTGCTGAGGCACTGTTTTGGGACTTGGATGAATTTAGCTTTGTGTCTGAGAAGAAAATACACCTGTGCATCAGTAAAAGAGAGGCTGTGACACCTATCCTTAATCTGGCTTGTCAATTGAAAATGCAGATTCCTCAGAACAAAGACTCTGATTGCACAGGGCACTGAAAAGTGGGCACCCAGCTCTGAGTAAGACTTTCGTGCACTACAACCACACTACAGCATCTACCAGAATAGACAGTAATAGTCACTCCTGGCGGGATACTGCTGTTCTCTCACTCACTACACTTTATTCTGAGAACAGAGGAACAAACTGGCTTCAGCTTTTCAGAAGCTAGCCCAGTCTCTCCTCCAGACTCTATTCCTACAGAAAAACTGCGAACCTGAGGAGCATTGCTAGAGGACTTACTGGGCTCACGGAATTCTTTGTAAAGGTTCAAAAAGGGATGCTTCATTATTCCAGCAGATAATAACAGAGAAGCACCTAGCAGATTAATATTTAGTGTCAGAATTTAATACCATAATTGTTCAATAACGAAGTTTTATTTCCCTTCTATTCTTAACACCATTATCAGGAAGCAATCTTCTCTTCTAATATGAAACGTAGCTGCCATTTTTTTTTATAATAAACTGTTCATATCTATATCTTCAAACTCATATATGAACACCATTAGATGGCTTTTTAAAGGATTGCTCTGAATGACTTGTTCACTGCCTTTCCATTGGTTAGTATTAAATTATTTATCATCAGGCTCGTAGGATTCATATCTAAACTTTCAAAGATTGGGTTGACACAGGAACTGAAAACGTGCATCAGGCCCTTTTAAAATATTAATCAGCAGCCAGGTAAATGAAATGAAATAAGGTGTGGAAATTGTTACTTAGCACGCACAGTAAGACATCACTTATGATGGCTCTCTCATGTCAAAACACACGGAAAGGGAAAACCCCCCTAATATGTTATTCAGGATGTGGCAGCTGATCTGCCTGTATCAATCCTCAACACTGTAATGCAAATAGGAGTTCTGATTTATTTTGAAGAGGAGGGTAATTTACAAGATGTTGTATGTAAAAAGCCACATTCTCATTTTACTGTGTTCAAAAGTAACTGTTTTAATCAAAGACTGTTTATAACAAGGTTGATAGAGTTACTGAAACAGGGTTTTTTTCATATACATATAGGCCTTTTATATTTCCAGCTTTAAAGACCATAAAAAAGGATAGTAAAGATGAAAGAAATAAGAAGAATGACAGAGCTAACTCCTATGAGCCACAGCCTATGTCAAAGCAGAACTAAAGTGATTGACAGCTTGCATCAGTAATGAATAGAGTGGGGAAAAGCTGCCAAGAATCCGTAACAAGGTCAAAGCCTTCCAATAAAGAATTACATTAGCCACCAATCCTAGGTGGAACTGTGTATATACATCTGCAATGTGACTTTAACCACGGTACAGTCTCCTTTTCTGGGTTTTATTCCTGAGCTACAGTAAGTTCAGACTCTTTAGCACACCTGCGACAAAGAAAAGGTGTAACCTATCAAACTGACTGTGGAATTACAAAAAAACAAACAGGAGAGGAGGAATTTTAATGGCACATCCCTAGCGGTGCACATAAAAAACTTTCCAAACTATTGGTATGGTAATCGCTCTCCTTCCAATTTCACAGCACTCTTACACACACTTGACATGGAAAAGAAGGGGAGTTTGCATATTAAAAGCAATATTGTACCCATGATTTGTGCATGCATCACCCTGTTCACCTCAGAGTTTGGAAACAATTTTGTGAGCATGATATTATTCAGGGAATGCAATGTATGTAGTCTTTTTGATGTACAGTATTTTAGTGAATGGATTCAAGTGTCAGAGAGCATTATTTGTACTATGCCCTGATGTGCTACTGTTTGTCTGGCATCTGGAAGAAGAATGCTATCTCTTACTGCGAGACTCCAAAAGGCCTCATCTGATGTAAATGGAACCATTTTATTATATCAGTATTACCCCACTGAATCAAGCTAGATATGAGTATTGATAGATAGAAACTTATTTATTTTCCACAAAGGAAAAGTGGAATACTGCATCTTTCAGTACACTTCATGAATCTTCTGTGAAAGTACATATTCACTCCTCTACTGTATATAATTTGAAATTAACATAAAATGTGTTTTAATGAGTCGCTTATTTGCACTTTCATGTTATTTAGCAGAAAGTTCAAGCATGGTCATGATAAAAAAAGTCCAAAGTGAACCTCTAAAAAAAAACTGTGTTAGCTTTTTTCTCATTCATGTTGGGCAGAAACTTGGACACCTAATATTGTAAATTAACCACCCTGCTCGTTCTTAGTTCTACGTCAGTTGTAACTGAAAATAGAATCCAGGTTACGGAGCCCTGTGGGAAGAGAACTGGGAGCTACAGGACCAAAGCACACTGGTGCAGATGGATCCACATGACACCTCAAAATCTCCAACATTTCCAGTCTCATCTGCTGTCTGAGGAAAGCTAATTTTACTCTCCTGAGCAACCACAGAGTCAGAAAACATGAGAAAGTTGCATTTGCTGTTTCTTTCCCTGTATAAGACAACACCTCTGAGCTTGAAAAGGTGCCAAAAGATGTATCCTGATTTTCCAGAGCGTTACAGCACACACGCCGACGTCCACACCTGTGCGCTATGTACACGCGTCACCACGTCAGCTCAGGAAACTGCTTGAGGATTCACTCTCCAGAGGAATCCCTTGTGAGCAAACCAGCAGTATAATCGCTTCCAGACCAGAGCAAAGAGGATGAACTGGGAATGGGAGTCTCTGCAGCCGGAGAAGGGAAAACAGCCTGTTGCAGTCTGTTAAAGCCACCCCTGTGGCTCCAACTGTGGCTACTGTCAGGAGCACGACAAGTAAAACAAGCAATATAGAAGAGGGCAGAGAGAAAAACTGAGTGCAATCAGAGCAAACTGGGTAATATTTTACTAAACGAGCTTCAGCTGCTCACAAACTGGCAGCAATCTCCATGTATTACACCCTGTACAAAGCACAAACCAGCAGGATTGGTGCTGGAGGCATGGTGTGGCTCACAGGCATGGACTCAAATGATTAAGGAACATATAATCCACCTCTACGAAGACTACTGCACCTTTGTCAAGGAAGACAATCCCATGGTTACAGCACCGCTCTGGCACTTTAGAAAACTCCTGCATCTCTCTGGGATTTGATGGGCAAAATAATTCAATTTCTGGCACTTCTTCTCTGTTTTTAATACAGATAGTAGCGTGAGACTCCAAGCGTATTTACACTCATCAGATTTAAGTTGTAGGATAACAGGGGCCTCAGAAGTACACAGACACTGATGAAAACCACAAGTGCACTCTTAGTTTCACTGCCACTGCCATAACAGTAAAAAGGAATCATCATTATTAATAATGGGCAATTACTCTGAAATAGTTTTTAAAGAGGTATTCCTAAAGGCACATGATGAATTTATGGCACATCACCAGAGCTTTTCAGGGATATAAAGACGTACTTCAGCACACATGACTTGTTTTTTGAACAAGGAGAAACCTGTCTAGTAAAATATTAATATAACTGAATGCTGAAACATAGGTGTCTTCCTTACGATTTATTTTTAAACGGGGTGAAAAACTCCATTTGCAGTGAAAATCTAAACCTTCTCTAGATTTCTGTCCAATATGAGCTTCTTTTAATGCTGTTGATTTTTGTCAGTTACATAATACACTGCTTTATAGATTAAAAAAAATGTATTAAATCTATTTAAGATGAAGGATCTTACGTTAAGATCAGAGCTAAATCTTTAAGCAGCATCCATCCTTAATTATGACATATGTAGGTATTATGGAAAAGAGGTGGTTCTTTGAGTGATAAATGGACCTGAAGATCCTTCACAACATTCACTATAAATCACAAAAGGCCATTAATAAACAGTCAGAAAAAGTGACAGTTACCACGAGTATCTTCTCTCATACTTTGCCTAATACTATCAGTGTCATGTTTAAACCTGACATCTTAAATCTTTGACATGAAAACCCTTTAAGTCAAAAGGCTCAGCTATTTTAAACAGAATTTTCTATGCTTTTTATTTTGAATGACAGCAAAAGGAAACAGAGAATCTTTAATTCTTTAACCTTATCCGGCAGAAAATCTTGCCTTTTGGCCATTTTCATCAACACCAAAATATAAGGAAGATCCTATTAGCTTCTGCACCTGCTTGCTGGGATCTGGTGGGCAAACAGAGCTGCCATGCCTTCCAGAGGAGGCTGGTGCTGCTCAGCACCTTCAGGATGGAGCTCTGTGGGAGTCAAGTTCAAGCACCAAAACTGACTCTGTTCACACTGAGGCCAAGTTTGGAGCCAGCTTTGATTTAAATGGGAAAGCCTAACTAGGTTCTCCAGAAGTCACAGTTGCAACATCAGATGCCTCCCTCAAGCGTTACTACAGCACTTTAGTCCCTCTCTTGCTCTGCCTGCTCTTTTAACCCAGGCTGAGGGAAACTGGGATGCTTGGTTGAGGCAGTTACATCTGACCTGGAAAGGACTCTGGACGAACACTGCATTCCTCAAAAGGGGTTCAGAAAAAGAGGAGTGGACAAACCATAATCCTGAGCATAAAACTGGTTTTGTCAACGTGCTGCTGAAAAAAAGAGGCATTTTGTCTATTTTTTCAATATGGATAGAACAGTCGAAATATTTATTCTTGTGAACATTCCAGCTAAGAAGCTTTCATTCTGGACATTTAGAATCACAGAATGATTTGGTTGGTTCCAAGCCCCCTGCCATGAGCAGGGACACCTCCCACCAGCCCAGGTTGCTCAAAGCCCCGTCCAGCCTGGCCTTGAACACTTCCAGGGATGGGGCTTCCACAGCTTCTCTGGGCTACCTGTTCCAAGGTCTCACCACCGTCACACTTTTTTTTTTTTCCCTAATATCTAATTTAATTGTGTTCCCGAGTTAAAAGAAATAGATTTTTCAACATTACCACCATCCATTTTTCCTCAGACTGATGAAGGGTTATTGTATCAGCAATGATTTGTTGAAGGTCTGCCGAGAAGAAAAGGTCAGGAAGACGCAAACCCCTCATGGATACAAAGTTCAATATTCCTTGAACTTTCTCTTGTTTTCAGCTTGATAATCACTCTTTCAGTAAGGTGCAAATGTGTTCTTCACACATCTGCCCAGCCATCCTCAACGTCCTAATGCTCTAGTGTGCCGTGGCAGTTGCCTGTTACATGAGACCTGAAGCCCTCTTGTTCATGAATGACAAAAATCCGTAGTGAGACGTCACTCTATTGCTAGGGAGGTAGAGAAGTACTGACTTATTTTCTGCATTATACTTAAAAAAAACCCCCAACCCCATCTAATTTTGCCTGCTGATCTCTTTTTTTGCAGAGCAAAACCTACAAGGCCAGTCTGTAAGTTCAGATGATGCCTTCAAAACCCTGCAACAATTTACCATCTATGCAATGCTTTGTTTCCCCCTTTGCTTTTTAAATGAAACAACATCTCTAAATGTTCTTGTAAGTGAGTTGTGCAGAGGCTGCAGAGAGAAAACAGGGTGTGGCAGCGTGGTGTTCCTCCCACCACGCTCAAGTCAGGCTGGATTCCTGCACCAACAGACTGTCAACAGGAGTTTGACATGGGCAGAGTTCTGAAGCTGAAAGCTGCACTTGCTAGTTTCGAAGTGGAGAGGCTGTTATTTTTGAGTCTGAATTCATAAAACATCATCTAGGTTACAGATGGACTCAGGATCCCACACTTGGCTCCAGAGTTTGGGTAACTCACACTGCATATCTGGGGTTTGGGTTCAAGCCCATTTTGAATACAAATTTAGAATGAAAGAAATACATGCAAATACCAGGCATATTATAAGACACTGCCAGCTGTTTTCTTCCACTTACAAGACCGTTTCTGAGAAAGCAGTGTGGTTTTTTTAAGTATACGGTGGAATATGGGAGTGATGACAAGCTGGTATCCCCGAGTTCAATGTGAACCTGACCTCATTCTCAAGTTTAGGGTGTCTCCTGTTCCTGACACATGCCTTCCTGGGCCTCTCAGGCTACATTCTTCATTAAGTTTGTTGAGAAATTGAACAGTGTGCTCACAACCTTTTTTTGGATCTCTCCTTGAAAAATATCTGTGTTCTATCTGTGCTTAAATGACAGCCTGCTGCTCATTTTCCAAGAAAATCCATGCCAGAAGTCCGGGTAACATTTAACTGAGGCTGGTATACACAGGGCTGGCTGTGTGGGTCACACTCCCAGCTGAGCAATGGACTCACTATATCATCCCTGGCAAGTCTCGCAGGTTGGAATTTTCGAACAAAAGCAAACAAAATCAACTTTTGGATTGTGATTTGATTATTTTTTAATGCTACAGCTTATTCATTTTGGTTTATTAATTTGTTGGTCCAACGGTTTTTATGTGCTGCAATACAAAATAGGTCTCTCTCTAGTATCATGTTTTATACAGATATGGGAAATGAAATGTAAGTCTGATACAATTACGGTTGTACGCCATGCAAGACAATACTGTAAACACGACGACAGTCTGAAAAGCTGCTTAGCAAAATGATCTTAATATACAAGGCAGTGTGAAAATGTAAAAAGAATCTATAATGACAACAAAGATTAGCCATTTGCTCTCTAACCTTATTTACAGAAGCAATCAGAGGTATTCAGGTCGAGTTAATGACCCTGTCTCCAATTAATTCAATTGTCTACAAACAACACTGATGCAGTGGTTGTCTCGGAGTCTGCCACATAGTCTCTGAGGGAATACATAAGACTCCATTAAAAGTGACAATAATAATGCATTTATTACCGAAACACTATTGTATTATAAATAAATTCCTGATGTTAAATTATGCTCCACGCTTTAACAGAAATTCAATTACTGAAATAATAAAAAAGACGGTGTATTTGCCAAGTGCCTGGACTATAATTTGGCTGCTTAGTTACCAGCAGTTGGCTGTTTTGCAATTTCTTGTTCATAGAGTATTTCTTTTGAATAAACGCCAGACTTTTTCATACAAATTTCATGAACAAGTTGCAAAATGAAATTTTGAGCTTTTGAATCCAATTATGAAAGACATAGCTAAATCTATTATTGAAAAAATATTCTTGAAAGCCCTTCTTGCTGTTGTTCGGCTCTGTGTAGTAATTGAGGTAAGCACAGGTGCTGTTCATTATGGACCATTGTGCACCATCTGAATTCTGGGAACTGAGGAATTCAGACGGTTTCAACTTGGTTTGTGTGAATAACAAACAGGCATGATTCGGAGGTTGTTTGTACAAGCTCGCACATCGCTCTTCTGGGACTCCTAAGACACCTGCTTACCCTTTTGAAGCCAAAACAGTATCATTTATGTTCTGGCTATTCTTCTTACAATGATTTTTGCAGAAGCAACATATTTCCCCACCCTTCTTCCCTCAGGCTGCTATCAATGGCGGAAGTAGGAACAAAACAAAAGTAGGAACAAAACAAAACAAGGATAAAACAATTATCTAGTGGGGACAAGAAGCCTTAGAGAAGCTCTTTTGGTCTTGATGAGATTCAGGAAAGGAAAACCCTGTGAGAACAGAAGGAACCGCTTCTCATACTTAGCATCATTCCCCCTCTCCACCGGTTTCCTGTGGTAGGCTGTTAAGCATAAAATAGATATTTTTTCTTTTTTTTTTCTTTTTCCTCCTAACACCAATCTGCCTTCTCTCTTTGGGGCTTGGCCATGTATTTATCTTGCGAATGCCTCATCCATTGTCTTCAGATGTTTTACATGGGAGACATGAAGAGATGCATGCACCTTGCATCCTGCTATGTGAGTGCAAATGGAAAACTGCTGACAGCCTTCTTACAGGATCCCATAGGTGCCTGCAGCCATATGGCAGCGTGTACGTGGGTCCTGGCTCTTCAAGGGATCGCAGACTCTCACCTCTGCATATTTCAAAACATGCTGTCTCGACTATATATTTCTGCTGACAGTGATTATTTACTTTGCACTTTTATTTGTTGATGTACTGCTAGTACTTATCAGCAGAGATGCTATCAGAACATCTGGGGATGGAGTGCCTATGCAGAGAGCAGCAGTCAGGCAGCTCAAAGGAAGGAAACGTGGAGGGGAAGGTCTTGCAGTCCCAGTGTTAAGCTGAAGCATACTTTTTAAAATTTATTTTTATTTTTTTTTCCTGACACTGACTGCAGTGCAACTAAACCTACCACAGTTCAAGCGCTTCTGGGAATATTACTGAGCTGCTATCAGACAACACTTTGCAGAAGTCAGCAGGCACTCCTTGAGCACGTAAAAGATTCAGATATAATACAACATCTGCAACATGGTTTTTCAAAACTTGCAGCACCCAAAGTTAGATGACTTATTCTTTGAATTAATCCCTGTCAAAAGCCACATGACATTACAACAGCAGACCTCAGTGCCACCTGAACGTCAAGTTAAGGCATGTGAAGTAATCCCATACAACAAACCAACAATCGAGTAAAGACAACCACCTTCCCCACCTTCAGGAAAAACAAGAAAGGTCTACAAGAAAGAAGGCTTGGGATTTCAGTGGGCTGCAGGGCTGAGGGTTTTACTACATTAGAAATTGGCTGGCAACACTGAAGAAGGCCATATTTAAACAGGACAAACCTACAGACTTCTAAATGGGGTTAAGTGGGCAGCGAGGGACAAAGTGGCATCTTCTTGCAGTGTCTGACTTCAGTGACGAATGGCAGTATTGCCTTTCAGCAAGGGAACAGAAGGAACACGAGTGGAAGCAGGTATTTCTTTCCAGATGTGGGACCAATTAGCTACACATCAGAAAAGAAAAATGAGAAGGAAAAAAAAAAAGGAAAAAAAAGGAGAAGAAAGCTGAGAGCACTCATCAGTCCAAAAACACTTCAGGAACTTAAGGTGGTGGCAATGGGAGGGTCAGCAGAACAACATATGCAAAGATGAGAAACAAAAGGAGTTTTGTTGGAGAAGGTGGAGACCAAAATTACACCCAGGCTTTCAAGCTCCAAGTCTAACATGGAGCTGAACTCCAAGAGCAACCACAAAACTACAGAGTTTATAAACAGGTACTGTTTTTCACTGGGAGTTTGTCATGTTTTAATACACCGATGTCAACTACTAGGGGTTTAGCCTTTCTTAGTGGTGACCATAAATGAGGCTTATTTATATTCTGCAACTTGTAAGCAAACAGTAAAGTAAATTCCTGGAAAAGGCTAAGTATCAACTCTGAGACCAGATGCAGTCTTGATTTTTGCTACATTTTGTTAAACTCATATACATATGCACTTAGTGTAGCCACCCCCACAAGCACTTGTACTTCTGTACAACAGCAAGAGAGACTCGGAGAAAGACATTTTCTATGGACCTTGCTCAGCTTAGTAGCTGCTGCTCACATGTGGGAAAGCTGCTCAACATCTGAAGGAGAAGAGATATTTAAGCAGAACAGTCAAGTTAACTTGCCATGGCCCTTTCTTTCTTTTCAGTAAATCTGGCCAATATATGAGGGGAAACAGACTCAATCCTGTAAAAGAAGGTAAGTGTGAGCCGTTGCTTTGTGTAGGGGATACCTTCACAGGCCTCCACACCACGCCTCAAACCTGTGATACATCGCCACAGTGCTGGACTAGGCAAGACCCACAATACCAGATGTGGGGTGCTTTAAAAAAAAGAGATTATGTGCATATGTGGCTTTAAGCAAGAGTCCAACAGAGTAAAGAGAAGAGGTTGAAGAAGTAACCTTTGAAATGAGCAGCAAGACAAAGTCTGTGACGGGACATAACTACGAGGTCTTGAGAGAGGAGCTGAGGAGATACAGGAACACACAAATAGTCCTAGCCAGGGCAGGGGAAGAGAAGCTCTGTTGAATGATTAGTCATTTTTGTTAGGATAGGCACGAGTAGCCAGAGTTTGTGGGCTGAAGATAGTCTTATATTTCATATAGCCCTTGACCCCGTGATTTTTTGGAGGTGTTAAGTAACACTATGGAAGGCATAAATATTTGGCTGAGAAAAAGTTTTGGAAAGACTTAATCAGCTCTCAGATTCCTGCTAGAGGACTTAACTCTGTCACTCTGTTCCTGCTGAAGACCAATCTGCAGAGGTTTAATTCACTGAGTATCTTCTTAATGTGACCAGAGAAAGCGCAGTCTTACCATCCTAATCTTTCTGTCAACATAGTTCTTGGTAAAGCACAGCTAAGACCACTGTATGATGGCGAGGATAAGTCATCCAAATGTGGGATCTGAAATAAGGCTCGGGATGCTCAGAGATAATAGGAGGAGGGTGACACTAGCAGCAATACAGGCAGACATTTAGGCAGATCATAATTACTTAAGTAGCAATTTGGCTGCGACACCAGGATTAACACCCTTAACCCAAATTCTTAGGAGAAAGCAATGAAATCTTTAACGACTGCAAACGGCCAGGACCTTTGCTTTATATTAAATCTTAACTCTTTCAGCACAGTGGCCCTGAACACAACATAAGGTTTCAAAGGATGGTGTTGGGAGAGCAGCCACCCAGTCAGTCCCCACAGCATCCGAGGAACCTGGAGAGTATGTTTGACCAAAAACTGTCACAGCCCAGCTCTCCAGGGCTTCAGAAGAAGGTTGGAGGAGAAAAGCACAAGTGGGCATGGCTGGGGGCCAGCAGAGCATTTAGCTGTCATTATTGCTACAGGAGATTCCCAGGTACTGCAAAGTAGGCTTAATGAGGGAATGTTAATTTATATCCGTTCAGAAAAAACGCAACAGGGCTCTAACATTGACCATTCACGGGCCTAACGGGTTTTAACACTTCGATGTGCTATGGGATCAGAGAAAAGTTACAGACATGATAACATCTAATAAATCAAATAAAAATGGAGATCAACCAAAGTAAGTTCCTGTATGTCAGATATTAAATATGACTAATGTTGTTTGACAGTGTTCCACAGAAGGTGCACTGGAGTCTCACTTCCTCCTTATCATTATCACAGAAAGAGAAAGGTAAAGCACTGCAGGAATATAAATAATTTGAAAAGCCTCATAGACAATATTCTACTGTGTGCCTCATTTGCACTTAAAAAAACCTGCCCTACAGACCTTATGTACTTTTAAGATTCATCTGAAAGATACATGAAGAAGTCTTCCAGTCAAAAATGTACATATTTAATGGAATTAGATCTCTA
Organism: Apaloderma vittatum; assembly: GCF_000703405.1. NCBI lineage: Eukaryota > Metazoa > Chordata > Aves > Trogoniformes > Trogonidae > Apaloderma > Apaloderma vittatum. The sequence continues at coordinate 115,266 of NW_009713087.1, read as the reverse complement.
GGCAAGAAAATGTCAGAAGAAAAGGAGAAATATTAAAGTGAATGCAGGGTGCTCCTTTCTAGTGCCTTCTTGCTTTGATAAATATCTTCTGGGATGTCATTTACTAGAAAGTCGTGATTTAACAAAAAGAAAAACTGCAGTATAAAATATACTCTCTTTACTGCTGAAGTAAGTTGCTATTTTCATATTTTCCCTCTGTATTCTGCTTTTGTCAGCCAGAGGCCTTGATATTTGCTTTTATATCATCTCCATTGAAAATGCAGTGATTATTGTGAAATATTCAATCGCAGAGCTCTTCTGATTACATGGCAAGGGGAGATCATAGGAATCTGTACTGCCAAAGCCCTTTCTCTGCCTTCCCGTCTCATGCGAGGGCAATCAAACTAAAAAAAAAAAAAAAGGAAAAAAAAAGTAAAAGACCCTGATTATAGTGTTCAGCAATCACCCTAGGCCCAATGGGCTTGAAAGAAATCCTCTTTATTCAGTCACATCAGCTGCCTTTGCTGAAGAGCAGCTGAGCATCTGCAGTGTTCCTCACTCCTCCACTGAATCACCTAAAGGCGCTGCCCTAAGCACAAGCCTGCAGAGGCCACGGCCTGATCCTGCCTCACTGTCAGGCAGGGGTACTGCAACCTATTACAACTTATTTGGAGGGGCCTGAAGCTTCGTCAGCGATGCAGAAGGTTGTACCACACATCTTCCCCCCCAGCACGACTTGAGGAGCACAATCCTAATTAGCTCTTCTAGTAAAAACATAGCAGAACTCTTAAAAATTCTCCCCCAGGGTAACCTGACAAAAACAAATTCTCATTAGAACTAGTGTTACTACCTGCAAGAAAAATTTCAAACTCCCCTCCAAAGTAACACATATCTGTTGGGAAAATTCAAATAAAATATTTTGGGTTAGTTTCATCCAAAATGAAATATTCTGTTTCATTAAACTGACTTAAAATGTTTTATGTAATCAGTTAAGCCCAGAGTGCAGTCCCTGCTGAGAGCTTTAAGTTGGCTACATCCTGCCTATGAGGGATGTCTTCCACAGTGCAATGCAAAGCCAATGGAACCTTTCGATCAATTTAATAGAAGTATGATGTTTTCAAGACTGTCAAAATATTTTATTTGATTGGAGATATTTATGAAAAAGCACTTAATATAGCTGATTTCATTTGTTTCTGTTTCCTTTCTGTAAAAAATTGATGATTTTTCAGACTACAGTAGTATTTTCCTCATTCTTATGCATAATCAACTGCTATCTTTTTTTTCCACACACTTTCACAAAAAGACCAAGAAGAATCTGCTATGAGTTTCCAGGCTCTTCTCTACATCTAGGTTTTGCAGCGATTTTTTTCTGCACATTGGTGTGCCATCTAGCACATATGTATGACACATACATGAGAACACCCAATTCTTTTATTCAGTACACAAGTCTTCAACAAGATGTCTTCTTCCAAATTCCTGTGCATTTCCCACAACAATTTACCAAATTCCAAGCAAAACTTTCAGTTTTTCTTGTTTCTGTAAGGACTTTTAAGCCGTCTAAATCCTGGCACACAGGCTGACCAATACGACAGAGATTTAGGGAAAAAAGGCAAGCATGGAAAATTAGGATTCCTCTTTCTAGTCTTGTTTTTAGGCCACTTGACCAGACTTTACCATAGCAGTTTCTCCTACTTCCTAAATGCAGGATGCTGTTGCAGTAAAATACAACTCAGGACATCCAGGATACCATTTATATCTTCTTAAATGCCTGCACATGTTCCTGTCTAACTCTCCCACACACATCTTCCACACCGATAGTTTGCCACAGATTCACTTCCCACAGCACAGGGGGAATTCACCTCATACCTGCCCACACTATATCTCCTTGAGAGATGTTTCCTCCCTTCTGGCTGTACAGACTCTTTGGGGAACAGATGTTGATCCCTGAAGCATCACTGTCATCATCTGCATCAGCCCAAGCTGCACTGAACAGTATCGTTTGCATCGCAAAGAAAAGTAGTTTCAGGCTATTCACAAGCCAGCCAGACACTTCTGTATCAGTTACACTGGCTTCACAGTTTAAAGACTTTTTTTTTTTTTTTTTAAATGCTGGTTGAAGAAGTTGCATTTTGCAAAACGAGAAGTGTGAAGGTCCCTCCATAGCTGCCTGGGACACACGATGCGCGTAGGCATGTGTTCAATCACATTTGCTTGTTTCCACATAGAACTCGACTACAACTGCGCATCGTGGAGGAATTGATCCAGCTCACGTTAACTTGACTGTGAGTTGGAGCTGATCCTAAACCCCCAAAGTGCTGCTGCTCTGAAGACAAAAAAAGACGAAAAACCACCAAACTTCCACAGGTTCATAGGGAAGCATCATACTCTTCTCCCTTCTTTTGAGTTTTATTGATAGTATTCACTGCTTTATGAGATCTCCCAAAATTCTTCCAGTGGCTGTAAAGTGCCCAAACTTTACTTCTAAACATGAGCAAGACCTACATATAAGACATAGTCCTTTAGTCCTACTTTTCATTGCTGATACTGTCTTATAAAGCAAAAGTTAGTAAAAAGAAGTCTATTTTGACTGGAAGTCCTAACACTGAGCCAGAAAGAAGCAATTTTAAAAAATGCAATAGATATTTCCTTATGTAATAGATATTTCCTTCACTAAAGTTGAATTGATTTGAATTTACACTAGTGTAACTCCTGTGACTCCTGACCCTACTTGGAGAGTCTCACGCTATGATAAGCTGAGCTATGTAAGACAAGGCTTTATTTACATTCTATTAAATAAGTAGGATTAAAAACAAAAACAAAAATCCCCAAAACTTTCATCTTGAGAATTAGCTTGCTTACCCCAAAGCAACAAACTGTCTGTCATCTCTCTCTGTTTCATACCTCATGGATTCAGCTGTTAGTCCCTCTTCTAATCTTGTCAGCTTTCTCTATTTCTGCAATGCTTTGGAGAAAAACTCTCTTCTTTCCAAAGAAATCATTAAGAGATATGGCAGAAGAGGTTTTGATTCATGGGACAAACCCTTCACTGGTATAAAATGATGCTGATCGAATGAAGTAAATGGAGATGCACTGCCTCACACTAGTTGAGGGCTGTGCTTTACGTCTGTAATGACAGACCAGCTATCCAGTGGCATCTGTGTCCCTTTGCCCCCAGCCTGCAGATGATTTTAAGTTGCCAGGAGTATTTTCTGCTGTTATTAAACACTGTGAACTTCTCTCACATGTTGGTTAGCCTGGCCAGCCCACCAGCTGCAGCACTGCGTTGACCTTGCTCCCAATGCAGTTGAGATCAACGGCCCTTTGCTAGGAGAGTGCCCTGGCTACCCACAAACCGGGACAAAGCATTTTCTAATGGCATTTAATAATTAAGATTTTTTTTCCCCAGCTTGCAGCAAGGGACACTGCAAGAAGTGGTAGAGATGATGCACACCAGCCTCCTGCTCATTAACACTCACTCGGGGAAAAACATAATTTGCCTTTGTCTTTCCAAGCCATGTTGAGAAATTTATTTCAGCAGTGTCAGTCACATAAGATGATAAAAATGGTGGAAATCATGCAAAGGAAAAGATGCTGCCTTAGCATGATTTGAATTTATACGATGAATAAGGTTACTAATTAATTGGTAAAATGCTATTTATAATTGTCCCTCTCTGATAAATGGATTAGAACAGATGTTTTAATGTGTCCTTTTTCTCTTTGTTTTAGTCAGAAGAATGTGTGCAAAACTGAAAAAAAAATCCAGAAAACAGATTTTGAGAGATAAATGGAGGGTTAGAGGTTTATGCAAGACAAAAAAAAAAAAAATGCCACACTCGCTTCCTGGAACAGAAATCGGCCAAAGAGCCCAATAACTTTCCAAATACGAGCAGTAAATGATGACACGAATGAAATGCATTGTTCATAAATGTAGCTAAATAATGCCTAATCACTTCAAGCACTCATTTAGGGCTCTACAGCCCAGGACTGAGGAGTGAACAGTGGCAGTTTAGCAAATCGAGAGCACAACTTGATGTCAGCCCAATGCTGGGGCAACGGCGTGTCCCATCGCAGAGCTGTCAGGGGCCTGTTCTGCTTCAGCCTGGTACCCGAGGAGCCCCAGCGTGACGGCGACTGGGCATCTGCACGGAGAAGGGACTCTTTGGTAATGCTACGCAGGGCAGGCAGCAAAAACCTGTTGTGCTGCCACTACCAGAAAGCCACGTGGTCCTCCCAGAGCTGGCTAGCTGGGCTTCCTTGCAATAAGCCAGGGTCAGCCACTTTGAAGGCAGGAGAAAAAATGCCACCAGCATGTTTTCACTCCATTCCACAGGCGTGAACTCTTGAGGACAACCACCGTGTAAAGACACAATAAATAGGACCTGATCCTGAATAACTGAATAGTCCTGCATAATCGCCTGGATCTTGGAGAGGTGCAGGGGAGTCAAGGCTGTGTCCCAGTCCATAAAGAGCACTGCAGAGAGCACCCTTGGCATGAGGGTCACACATGCACACAGTCCCCTTGTTCTCTCCCAGCCCCGGCTGCACTCCCTGTTCTAGGCTTTAGCCTCGCCTGTGGTGGCAGGAGCGAGGAAAAGAGGAAGAATCCTGGTGCTCGGAAGCACTTTTAGCTCCCCACCCACCTCCTGTGCCCACAACCCACTGCTGAGAAACTTCCCAGTGATGCGGCACCTGAGCGTCACCAACGGGTAAACAGCACCAGGCCCCCAACCCTCGGTGTGCTGCGCTCAGAAAAGAAACCTGCAATATCAATCCTTCTAATGGTATTAAAGGAGGCGGTATTACTTTTCATTTGCCCAGAGTAATCTGATTGAGTGCAACATAGCTGAAATTTCATTTCCTATATCTTTATTAAAGCAGTGCCACTCTTTAAAGCGAAATGTTAGCAGAAGAATAAACAGAAACTATTTTTATTGTCTAGATTTTTTAAAAGAAGAAGGTAGACTGGCTCCTTATTAGCTTCTAATCAACAATGAATCATAAAGATTCTTTTCTTAAAATATTAGAGGACTCGTAACTGTAACCTAATTAAATTTCTAACCATTGGAAGGATTAGTTTAAATCTGACCTGAGCCATTCTAGTTAGCCAGCGCATCTGTTAGCTCTTACTGAAGAACAAAGATTACGCATGAATTCAAAGACTGTGTACACGACACTTGTAGAATTGAATGGTGTGACGAAATGAAATGATTTACTTATTTACGGTGGGTTTTTTTGCTTTATGACGTACAACTTCCTCTAGAATGCTCTGCTCTTCTCACTCTGCTCTGGAACACAATAATCTTCTATGAAATATGCTGCTATGTGACGCAAAATGTTTGAAGCAAGGTGGCATGCTCAGGTGGCATGTGCACACAGAAACATTCCTTTTAATCCTTTCATTAGGGCCTTTATTGAGCACAAAGAGAAAGTATCAAAACTTCACTGACAAAATACTGTGAGAATATAGGAAGGTAAGGCTTAAAAGATGCTCAGATTATTACTGACAAATGCCACTGCCTGACACCACCTTGCTCAGTAGTAAATGAACCAAAGAAGTGCTAATTGCTTTGAAGTTAATGAAGACTATATTGCCTTTCAATAACGGGTGTTTGTTTAGCTACTATGATTATAGCTACCTCTTTCTAGTTGAGCAATGGAAGATGGCAGAAGTTCCACCTTTTACAAGTTTTAAATCCCTGTAGAATTGACAGAAAAAGCTGTAACCACAAATTGGTTTGCAATTTTCCTCTTTCTCCCCAGCAAGCTCTGTATGGTTATATTATGAACCTTGCTTCAAACAAACTGCTTCTGACTTTTATGATCCTTTTGTGATCTAAATGGCTATCTCATAAGATATTCCACTGCAGCTTCTTTTTCAATTGCTTTTACTGTGAAATGGCATTCTGGAGATTTCTGGGGACCATTTCACACTCTTACGGTATTGATTTGCTAAACCTGATGATAGGTTTATATTTAAGATGCAGTCTAGTACATGAACAAAGTGTAAAGCCTATGAAGAACAGATTCAGGACTTTCAATAATCCCATCTTCTTGATGGGGTTTGCCTCTTTAAAGAAGGTTACTGTTTTACACTGAATATTGAGTGCAGGTTGCTATATGGACTGTGTTTGTCTTGGAAAGTTTCCATTACACTGAATTATGGTCACAGAAAAAAAATGGAGAAGATGACTGCTAGTAGCAGTCATCTCCCAAACATAAGGTCAGAGCAAATACACAAAGGCACTTGGGAACCTAAATGGAAAAATGGATGTGAGATTGTTCCCTGAGTTCTCACTTGCGAGGATGGCAGAGGATAGATTTTCTCCTGGGTACACTAGAAAGCTGGCAACAAAACTAACTACTTCGAGCTTCAGTGTTGGAGATACGCACTTTTCTTTAAAGGACTGATCACTGTGCAACGGCTCTGGGACAAGGAAAAATAATCTTTGATGGAGTTACAGCATAAAAATGAGACAGAAATGTTTTTATGCAGAGAATGATACTTAATATTCTATTGGGCCAAACCACAAGCCCACGGCTCTGCCTTTTCTCTGGCATATATTACAAAATTTAGAGACAGATCTAGGTAACACAATCAAAGCAAAATAAAACAATCAGGTATGCACGAATGCAGTGAAGGACATGACACCCAAAGAGCAGGGGAATGACCTGGCAGAGCTCAGGAGCTCAGTTCCAGGACATTTTGTTTGGAAGATGGAACAAAGTAAATGCTATAAATATGAACAGCATTGTACATATACCCAAGTGCTGGTGCTCCCCAAATGCTAGTCAACTCCTGTAGGATGGTGCAAAACTAGGAGAGTGAGGGTCTGAGACAGTTTCTGGAAAGGTGGTGGTATTCAGGTCTTTATATACCTGTTCGTGGAAAAATTAGGGAGAGGCACCGAGAAATTCACTGCAGCCGAGGACACACCACAAACGGAGTTGGGAATCATCTACCCTACAACCCAGACTTTCCGAGCAGTGACTAAAAGGCTAAAAGACCATTTGATTGTGGCACAATAACATGTTTTAAAACAGTAATGAAAAAAAAAAAAGAGAAGCTGGGGTACACACGCTAGAGTATATGTCTGGAACAACCCTCTCCCTGTATCATTAGATGCATGGCTTTATTCTTGAAGTGTGTGGATGAATTTTGGAGTATGTGCATGAGTGATGATATGATTGTATATGACTGGTGAGTGAAGCCTAGATGAATTGCTTGTTGATATTAAACAAACGAAGAAATTCCTCTAGCAATATCTGGAATAAGTGAAGATAACACTCGTTAGAAACGGCCAGGGTCAGTTTTTGTTCACACAACAACAATCTTGCATGCTCATTTCCAAGTCTAGCCCCCTGTCTGACTTTTTTCTCTCTGCTTCCAGCCACTGCCATTTTTTTGCACCTCCGTCCCTCAGCTGTGTAGGATCTGCACTACTCTCTTAAATGTCACGTAGACTAGAAAGAAATTTGGGATTTTCCTCAGTACAGTTTTCATGACAAAAGAGGAACACACTGTGCTGCAAGAACATTGACAACTGGCAGTTTTTCATGAGATTCATACGTGGTGGGTTAGCAAATAGACAGTCAGAACAGCAGAGCTTTTAACTGCTGGTGAAATGAATTGTTTGGGCATTTTGTAGCTTCCACATATGTGCAAGAAAGCTGAAAATTTCATACCCTCCAGGATCTTCAGACTTCCATATGAAATCCTGCAAGATGTGCAGCCATTTCAAGATTTAAAAGGGTTGATCCATTCTGGTAAGCTATCCATTATAGATCACATAAATCACCCAAATTATCGTCAGTGTTATATCTCATTTTTATTATGTATCTGGCAATAAATATCTTTTAAGACTAAAGTCTAACTACTGTCACAGTACCTATACAACAGACATGCACATTTTAGAATACCATTAGCAGTCTGGATGAGAGAACGGGGAGCACACTTGTTCAGTTGGCAATAACACCTATGTGAGAAGGTGTGCAAGTATTCTGGAAGATGTGTCAGAACACAAAACGATCCTTACAAAGTGGAGATAGGATCTGAAGAGAAAAAGCAAAATTTGATGTGGACAAGCACAAGGTACTACAGTTTATCAGGAAAATTCAACAGCAAAAAACCAAGGTAGAGTATGAGCAGTGAAGTAGTTTTCTAGAAAAAGATGAGTTGGTTATAAAAGATTACACACTGAGCACCAGTCAGTAGCATCAAGTAGTCGCAGAAAAGGCAACCATTCTCTTGGGATGAATAAATAGGAGTGTAGCTTGCAAAATATACGGCATAATTCTTCTGCCCTATATGACAGGTATGACTTCAGCTAAAGTATCTGTTCACCCAAGATGGTTGTTGGCAAGCTGGGAAATAAAGCTCCACATTTTGCATCCCTGCTTGTAAAACAAATCCAAGTTCTGTTTCTGAGGTGCTACACGAAATCAAAGATGGGAACTGCTGTCTGAAGCACAAAGTACTTCTAGGTCTGTTCTATGGTACCCATGCAGAAGCTGAGGAAGACTTCTGCTGAAGAGTAACTAGAACATTTTCTTGTTAGCACCTAATTTTTAATTCTTCATAAATGTTTCTCTCATTGGTAGATACTGGAAAGACATAGTTCATTTGCTTTGTATTATTTAAAACCAGAAAAGCCTTAGAAGCATAACTACATGCCCTAATGTCCTATACAACGGGTCCATCTGTATCTAGACAGCCCTATCTACCTGTCTGTCTGTCCATATGTCTATCTGTCTTCATACAGATCTACATCAATGAGACCTATGCACCTGGATACCCTGGAGACACTGTTTCTGTCTCACATTTAAACCTCTCTACTTGCTTTTGCATTTTAGATCCTTTTTTACCAGATTAAAATTTGTAATGCACTGAGATTTATTTTTTCTTCAATTATTTTTTCCCCAGCAGTTTTTATTGATTTTTAATACAAAGCACCTTGAGTTGTTTATAGTCAAAGTTGCCTTTGTCCTGTGCACACACGGGTTACATACACAACTACAGCACTGCAGAAGGCACATTTCAGAACAGTCATTAAGGTACTGTATCCTCTGCGTCAGCTGAGAATAAACTTGAAGTAGAGTTGGCAAGAATTATTCTGTGATTTCCTCTGTGAAATATTTCAGCAAGGTCTTTAAAGACTCAACCAAACATTCCCAAAGCAAATTAAGCAGATGATATGATCCTTCCCTCTTGACTTCATGCCCTGAAACACTGAGTGGAGACATTGCCAGGGTCAGATTCCCAGCTTCAGTGAAGCTGCAGTGACTGAAAATGAGTGCTCATCAGCAGAGTAAGAATAAACACCACTCTATCAAGGAGGGACTCAACATCCTGGTTTTGCGAACATCACTTCACAAAGGAGCACACCATCTCTAACAGTAGGAAAGCAATTCAGTCTACCCAATCTGCAAACTTATGCTGAACTTCCTTCAACATAATTCACACGACTCTTTCTTCCCAGTGCCTTTGTCTGGATACACTGGCTGTCTCTCTTATTTTAGGAAATCATACTCCAATTACGTTTTTTAAAATAACCAAAGACAGAGAGCACACAAAAAGTTTATCTTTAAGATTAAAAAACTTTATGCAAATACGCTGAGAGGAGATCGAACAATCCAAAACATACAATATTATTTTTCTGTGGCTATTCTAGATAAATATTAGCAATACACGGGCTACTTTTCAATGCTGGTATCAGTATCAAAAGACTGGAAAATCTTAAAACATTGAAAGACCATCTGTGCATACTAGCAACTGCCAAATTTGCAACTGTGGTTTCTTCCCTGCTAATTCCATATTTTCCTGATAGATTAATGGGCACCATTTATCCAGAATAAATAAATGTGGAAGGGCCGCCTTCCCCTTTCACTGCGCCTCATCATGTTTCTGATTTCCACCAGACCACTGAGCACATTAATGCAAGTAAGCCACTGTCTGGATTCAGAAATTATCACATTTGGTAGAGAAGGAATGCTCAGCATTGCCAGTTTCTTTACAGATTGAAAGTTAAAAAGTTAAAAGGAAATATATTTAGAGAACTCCAGACTACAAACAACACAGATAAACTGCAGCTGAAGGATTTTTCTTGCCTCTCCCTGACTAAAATATAACCTATGTGCAGAAAAACAGAGATATTTCACACATACTACTCCAGTTTCACCATGTGCATCTGCCTTATTTCTTTTGAGAGGCATGCAAGACACATATATTTAGACTTCTAGCTTGCTAATTTATGCCAGCTAGTGTAAAATTATAGGGTTGAGAATAAAGTTGCAGAATCAAACCTTTATATGTGCTTTGAAGGAAAATTTCCTACTATATACAGTAAGACTTCCACAATCCACAATTTGCTAATCTTCCCACTTAGTAATTTCCTGCATGCATGCACATGCATTCACAAACATACATACTTCACAGGTTTAATAAGAGAACTGCATTTCAATAAGCTCTCATGCCATTTGGATTACACTGATTTCTATAAAATGTATTACTATAGCTGTGCTACCACATATCTAATAGTATGTTTAATCTATGAAAGTCTAACTACATATATCTAGCACATTATCTGCCACTTGGATAATTTCATTGTGTGTTCATGGGGTGCTAATTGCAAATTTTGAATGCAAACAGTACATAATCTTGTTAAACACATTTCTTTAAGAGGAAGAGATAATGCCGTTCCTGCTTGTCTGCTGTCCCTATTCACGGTAGCTCCAGGTTTTCCTACGAGGAATAAGCTGATAAAGCCTCCTGGTGCATTTGCTGACATATCTTATCCTGAATGACTATATCATGGCATATTATATCTAAAAACCCCAGAAACTGCTACGGACTGGGCATCCCATTGGCAAGACACAACCATGCCACATGCCAGGAGACGCACACGTTCCATGGATTTGTAGGAGCAAGGCTGAGGATTGCTGCTGTGCGAGCTCCCAACAGGGATGTCTGCTGAAGTTCTTTGCTACTTTTTTAAGACTGTCTGTCATCTCTCCTTCTTGTAAATACACATTAGGTTAAAAATAAAGCCTGGAAATTCCTTCCAAGTGAAGCACAAGTGAGGAGCAGCACAATCTCGCTAATCCTAAGAGACAGAGAAGGAAGGTAGAGCAGCTTCGGCTCATCTTCAGCCCAAAAACACAGCAAATGAGACATTCTGGTTATATTTTCTACTAGGCTGTCTCCCACTATTGTTTCTAGTGAGCAAAATCAGCAGTAAGAAGGTCAAATTAACCTAAACTAATTACTGTAAAAATTGAGCAAAAACATGTCATCTCCTTCTCTCCAAGATGCTTTTCTGGCTCTTACTTAGTTTTCTAAATATAGACAAGAAAAGGTAGTCCTATTCTTTATCTGTTCCAGACAGCTTTTGAAAGCCTGGACTTTATTGGAAACACTTCTGATTTTTCTCCATCGCTTGAAACACTCTGTGCTGGATTTATTTCCTATATGGTTAATTTTTTTGCATATATAAATTGATTGATTTTGATGTAATTTCTTTATATTTACATCAGCACAACAAGTAAACTCAATCATAGACATCCATAAATTCATGAGAATATTAAGGAGAAACTTTAATTATTACTTAAGCGATAAACTCTAAGACTACTTAAGTGAAAGCTTAATGGGGCTTAGTGAGACTTAAGCAGGTGATGAAGTATTTACTGAAACAGTTATTTCCTGAAGATCATTTATGGCTTTTCCAACACTGACTGGGTCTAAAGTGACAAGCATCGAGCTATAACATATAAGAAGTTGAAGAAATAATATATTCACAGCCTTAGAAGCACACTGACTGTACCTGCTTGTTCATGCACATAGTGACAATGTCATCATTTTGAAGGGAACTGGTTATTCAGTTAAACAAGTAGGAAGAAGAAGAAAAAAATCTAACAATCCAGAAGGGAGATTAAAAAAAATAAAATCTGTCAAAAAACCACAGAAGTCCTCAGTTGTAGCTTATCCAAGATTTTATGGAGAGAAAAAAGCTTGAGTCCTTTGAGCCAATACTGTTTACAGTTGCTGCAATGAAAATTCTAATTTTGTGCTCTAATGAACACAAAACGATCCATAGTCAACCTTGGCAAAACTTATAATGACTGTGTAATTGAAGTGACTTTGTCACATTAAAAAAATATTTCACAAAATTGTAGGAAATTGCCAAGAAATAAAACTATGGGATGGGCAGTCTTGGATATGTGATACAGCCAGCCATATCATCCTTGGTTTTTGGTAAAGGCTGGGCTTAAAAAGCCGTGAGACATTTGTCTGCAGTCACTCCTCTTACAGCATATTAAGACTAATTGTGAACTACTTCATCGTGAATGTGTGACCCAGGATTTACTTTTTAGAAACACGCCTTGTGCTATTATGCTACCTGTCACAATTCGTACGTACATGTGGGAGGTTCTGTACGGTAAGCTGCCAGGTGAATCTCACTATACAGGTTATGTGACGTGGGTGGACCTTCAAAGAGTTCCTCCAATCTGGAAATCTTAGGGAGAAGGAGCACCAAAGAGCGTCCTGAGCTCACAGCCCATTGGGGAGGATATAACTTCAAGCGGGAAAGGGTAGAAGCTTTTCCAAGACACCAGATTTCTCCAGAAATAATCCTGACAGAACTGGCAGACGCTTGACTTGCAGGCTTATGCTCCCTGTGATGCACATTCTGGGCTGTTTATTCTTCGGAGTTTCTCCCTTCCCTTCCCTATATCCTGACCTCCGGGAGGTCGGTGCATTTGGATCCCTCCACCTGCCTCCACAGACATCCCTCCGCTGCTCAGGGACAGGGGTTGAGCCGATGGAGAGAAGGCAAGCGCAGGCAAGGAGCAGTTCTGTCAGCAAAGCCTTGTACTATTTAACAGCTCCCATGCTGAAATACAGAGGGATCAATTAATACCTGAATAATAGAGAATAAAGAGGAGAATCCAAATTCTCCTCTGATATAACTCCAGTTACCCAGAGTTTCGCTCTCAAATATGACTGAATAAATATTTTCTATTTACTTAGCACAACAATGACTTCAGCAAGCACCTGGAGTAAATCCTGTAAAGAATGCTAATGCCATCCCTGAATACAATACTAAAGCTTTTTTTTTTTCTGAGTATTCCTGAATGATCTGGGGATTGGGCACCTAAAGCATCTTTAGGAGAAATAGATAAATACTCTCTCCCCATTTTCACCGTGGTAAGAATTTTTCCAGAGATCAGTATTTTAGAAGACTTTTCACAGCGCTCTTTCACTTGAAAGACAAATCTGATGCGACATGAAGTTCCATTACGAAGAAACCATTACACGTGATGACACTGGTTATTGAAAATTGAAATGAAGTGAGAGGAAGCTAACACCAACTCGTATGAAATTCTGCTGTCTTTGAATGACACAGAGAACTCAATATATCTAATCATCAAAGTGAAGCCCGTTGGGAACTGAACTACAGTTGTATTGCAGAAGGTTGCTTCTTGATTGCTAGACCCAAAAGTGCTAAGCCATATGCCACTTATTTCTGTGTCTAAATAGCTTACGATGATTGATACCGAGGGTGGCTCTCCTCTTCACAGTGAAACAATCATGAAGACAACAGGAATTAGGAAACAGAGTGTACAGATGATTTTTTACAATCCTAATTTTTAACCCTGTCAGTTCCTGGATCTTAATGTAATTTATTCTTCAGGAAATTCAGTCCGTGCTCTCTTTCTTCCCCAGCAGAACACCAGCTTTCGCACTGACCTTAGCCTGCAAGCCGCATTCAGTATTTTTTTCTCTTGCTCCTGTTGGTGTGTGGCCAGACGAGCCTGATTACAAGGGCTCGGTGTTGGCCTTGAGTAAAAATTTTTTTCCTGCTTTCTTTAGAAAGATGTTTTTCCACCGTCCTTGTGCCAATCTCCTTGATTTTTCTTCCTCACTCATCTGTCTCTCCGAATCAGCCTTTTCCCAGCGCTCCTCCAGCCTCCCCACACTCAAAGTCGCTCCAAGGTCAGCGGAGGGCCCTTGTACGCGGGCGCTCCACGTGTCCCTCCTCCCAGCTGGAGGCAAAACGCGCTCTGTTTACAATATGCTCAGTTTCCACTTGACAGGGCCTGGAAGCCGCCGCGTGTATCTGAACTTAGGTCCCATCGTCAGTGAGAGCACAGCGCTGTCAAGATAGGGTCCACTTCTACAATTAAAGAGCCAGCAAACTGGCAGGGTCTGACGGATGAGCCGATGCTCGAATGTACATGACGGCTGTAACGGGAGAGTTACGCGATGCAACGCAGCTTCGGTACACAACACGGAACAAAAATCAGCTCCGACGTTACAAGCACCCCCGCTCCAACTATGCTAATCTCTTCTTTCATCCATGATCTCTGCAAGTCACATAGCGTTATGGTAAAGTGTTCTGCACTTAAAGGAATATCTGCCGCTTCCCTGCCACTATTAATAAAAATATTTAATGCTCTTGTTAGGAGGCACAATTTGATTACTGAACTGTTATCCAACAAATCCTGAAAACAATTCAAAGTAAATTTCCCTAATATGTCTATTTTTCTATCCTGCCAGAAGGGTTGCTAATGAATTTGCTGCTTGAATGCACAGACAGATTGGGAACTATAACTGTGCTGGCCTGGGCAACATGGCACTGGCACCAAAAACCTATTTGTACCCATGCAAAGTTCTCTCTAGAGTATGTCTCTCATCCAGAGGTGATTTTCCAATAAAATCAGCCTCGATTATTGCAAGCGCAGGAGCAATCCCTGAGGGAGTATATCAGGCAATTCAATACTAGGAAATGTTGTACTAGGCAAAATTAACCTTGTAGCAGTGTTATTTCCTGAGACATTATCTAGCTTTTGCCTTTCTTTCGTATTCATTGATCCTAAATGACTGGATCTTTTTTTTTTTTCTACTTTTCTCGCTTAGCATAAGATCATTATTTTTTTATACTTGTATTTAAAAGAATAAATCCTGAAAGGCACACGTGCTTCTTTTAGTTCATTACTCACTGCCAAAGTAAAGGACTGCTTGCTGCATGGCAGGCACTTGGTTGTGGTTATATAAAAGGTGACAGCAAGGAGGACCACCTTTCCTCTGCCTTGTTTTCATGAGCCCACAAGGCTGAGGAAACGTACTAGATGTATTACCATGAGGTTGCAAGCCAGAAAGAGGTAAAATCAGGAGAAATGCCAGTGGAGTTCTACAGTCCAAAAGAGAGCAGCCACAGACCTAGAGAATTCAAAGATACTGTTGACAGCCTCAGTTAAATCCCACTGCTGGGTAGCTTTATCCACTGCCTCTTACCAGGCTCTGCACGGCAGGGATTTTCATTTGGAGAGTATCTGGCACATGCTAAAACCTAAATAAACCATACACTAACACCACTTAAAGTTCTGCCCTTGTTATTTGTCAACCAGCAGCACAAAAACGGCATAACAGTGAAATTCACAGGTATGAGATCCTAAGGCTGGTTCCGACACTGGATTCAGCCAGCTGTAGTGAAAACCAGCAGAAAAAGTACTCCCAATTAAATCAGGATCAGGTCTTCTCTTCAATTTTGCTAGCATCCGTTGCTTGGTTGCAATATTTTAATTGCTCAGAAGCACATTTTTAATGCATTCATTTAAAAAAGATCACAGGTAGTAAGAAAACAGCTGTTACTTAATACAATGCCCAAAGCAAACACTTAGAATAATTGTTTGAATAAATGCTAAGTAATTTAAAATTTAAAATAATAACCAGAAAGACAAACATAAAATCTATAATTATCAGATCCACAGCATGAATGAGGAGAGAACGGGTATTCCTTTGATCAGCAGCAGTTACGTGCTAGAACTGGCAAAAAATATATTGACCTTAACTAATTTTTATTTCTGTGAAAAGAAGTAATCGGGAATAAAGAAGTTTTGTTTTGCTCAAGATTTCACTTTTTCTCAGCTTTTAAAAAATGACCTAAATTTAATCTTGACAAATTGTATCACAACGAAGGCATAAAAAATAATGTTTAGAAAAATAAACAAAAGTTACCTGGTAAAAATACTTGTTTTTTTTTCCGCTGAAAGACTCCTGGCAAATTTTACAGAAATGCATGATTAGCTTTGGTGACCCGGCATATATATGCCTCTGTAAATAAAAGTACCCAAAAGAGAAGGTTTCTCTAGCTGCCTGAAGTTCTTTGATGGCTACTGAGCAACCTCCCTGGCTTGGCAGCTGAGGGGCGCCTTGTGGCTGGATACAGCCAGCGGTGATTGGTATTGATGGTGCGTGCTCAGATTTGTAAGAGATTAGATGAATGAGCTCTCTGAGTCTGTTCATCTCATTGTCTTGTAAGCAAACATTGTGCGCTACACAGGACGTGTGGTAATTTAACCATCTACTATAAATTATACAATCAAGTCGGAAGCATTTCACTATAAAAATGAATTGCACCCATTTGAAAAATGTGTGTTCTCTCTAGGTACCTGTTGTGGTGGTAGCTGAAAACCTTAATAAAGCACAAACTATTTTATATTTCAAGACTTAGCCAATGCGACTCATTTGTACAGTTTTAAGTCCAAACAAACTGCTAGTCAACTAAATTATAACTTATTACCACAGGCTACAGACTTTTAATACATTCTGCGGTTGGAACAGCACTGATTTACTATTTTGGGCCCTGCCAGTAGTTATCATGCATCATTTCCCTAGAAATAAAAATAGCCCTACTGTGGGTATCCTTTGGACTGATAAAAATATATCTAACAAGATGTGTCAGAGGAACAAATTCAGAAAATAAAGGTAAAATATTAAATAGACTTATTATTTTATGTCTAAAGTACTACATCTTCCAGCTGCTGCGATGACTTTGGAATAAAGCAAAAGGTACTGCAAAAAGGAAGAAAGATCTAAAGGAGCAATTGAGCTCTGATAAAACCACATGGGGATAGCTGAATTGTCAGAGCTTTGCAAGAGTCAAAATTTACATAAAAATCAGTATTTAGGGATTAATGTGATATCATCAAAAAGGATTTAATATGTGCTTCTTTGCAAACAGTTTAAAAGCGGCAGTTCTATAATCCATTTCCAACACTAACCTTTAACTTGTAAGAGCAAAATAATCCTTCGCAACATTTCTAGAGTTCACGTTCTGCTGAGGAAACACAGCCTCCCTAAATAAAACCCACTGGAAACCAACAGTAGCATACACGTATTGGTTTTCGTAGCGCCGCTCCAACCCTGCTGTGAGTACTGCATGTCTGTACAGACTCCACCACGTGGCCCAGCCTGCAGAATCGGTGGTATTTGGGGTTTTTTGTGACTTTTTGGAGGGACTTTATTTCTGGTGCAACAAACTGATCCCATTAATCGAATGCTGCACCTGTGCAGTTGCCTAAGTGGACAGACTAGGAGGATCAGGGGCTAAAAGAACATTGTCTATAATTGCCTGTAAGCAGGCTTTTTCCTGGATTTCTACTGGGGATTTGAGTGCTTTCGCATGCTAGACTTAAAGTATTAAAATATAAATATGAATGGATTTCTCTGAGAAATGAATATGGGCAGGCAGTTTAGGCCTTATGTTGTAATGGATTTTTAGAACTAATTGAATTGGTGCTGGCTGATTTAGTAGTTGGCCAGAAATAGTCTGAGGAGAAACAATGGGAAGGAAGGTTCAGAAGCAGAGACTGTAACAGGTGGCAGTGTGGAAATTGCTCAGGAGTTTTACTGAGCATGAGAATAACAGCAAGTTTGGGTTTTTTGTTTCTGAAAAAGGTTGTTTAAATCCTTCAGCAAAGGTCCTTTAGGTACACTTGTACACATGTCCATAGGTAGCCGTGGCCCACAGGTGCCTGTATAGACACACACTGGGGCTGTTTAGCCTTGAAAGGAGACAGCTGAGAGGGCTGTATTAACCCATACAAACATCCGAGGGGTGCGTGTCAAGAGGAAGGGGACAACCTCTTCTCAGTGGTGCCCAGCAATAGAACAGGAAATAACGGGTTTACGTTAGAACATAGGAAGTTCCACCTCAACATGAGGAGAAACTTCTTCCCTGTGCAGGTGCCGGAGCCCTGGCCCAGGCTGCCCAGAGAGGGTGTGGAGTCTCCTTCTCTGGAGACTTTCAAAACCACCGGGACACGTTCCTGTGTGGCTGCCCTGGGGGATCCTGCTCTGGCAGGGGGGTTGGAATAGATGATCTCTAGAGGTCCCTTCCAACCCCTGACATTCTATGATTCTACATGGCCAGCCTCCCATACAGCCATCCACAAATAGGAAGCTTTCTCAACCTAGACATGACACTTTTTTTTTTTCTTCTTCTTTTAAATACAGGACAGGAGATACCTTGCAGCAGAAGACATGAATATGCGTACCAACAGCACACCGCCCCTGTAGTATCTCTAGTGGTTACAGGTGCCTGACTTAACTGTTTAAAACCAAACCAACCTTCAGACCTCGCCCAATGGCCTGCACTTTTGCCAGTGGGAGCAGCAGATCTGTTTATGGTTACCGCTATTACGGCATACATTAACTGACTCTCAGAGTCTGACCTGCTTGCCCTCCCGCTTAGTGAGTCAATAAGAAAATCCCCTGGCTCTGCATGACTTGCTCAGACCTCAGATCTTCCATGCAGAATAAGGTCTGCATGGGAGGGAGAAACAAGGTGCCACTGCAGCTGGTCAAACAAAGATATTTTTAAAGTGCAGTCAGTAGAAACAGTCACTCCTATTCCATATATAATCAAGGATGAAAAGGCCACGAAAAATACCACTGCGCTTTGCAAATGAGAGGTCAATTGAAATGTCAAGATATCAAAAGTTAATGGATTGCATTTCCAATGATGGTTGGGACAGAAAACCATACCAAGTCAAGTCAGATGCCCTTCTGAGGAGAAGATGAGTTTTATGGCAGGAAAAGACAATAAACACCAGAAGTCCTTCTGGTTAACAAACTTGTGGCTGATGGAAAGCAAACATTTGAAAATACAAAAAGCAGCGGGATTTTAACACAAGCTATAATCCCGAAACACGTATCTGGAAGTCATTAAATCTACAGCAAATTTAAGTACATGCAGGTGTTTGGGGAAAATGCCATTGCTTTCTCTTGAAGATTTTTAAAGGAACTATAAAAGAAGAGAATGTAAAGGACACTCAAGGAAGGCAATGTTCTCTTCCCCAAAGCAAGAAGTCAATTCCAATATTCTCACAGTTCTACAGCAGTTCACGAACTACATGGATTGCTCTTAAAAGCAGTCATTTTCCATTTCAAAAATCTAATTTCTCTATTACAAAACTGTTGTATTTCATACTGTTTGATAACATCAGGTTTTAGCCAAACCCTTCTTTCACCTGCCCACACATTGAAAAGTAACCCCTTTAGCCATTTTCATAAAGGACTGTAACCTGAGTCATTTGTTTGGAGTGACATTATATCCAGTCCTTAGTCAGAAGGGCACTGCAATGCAAAGAACTCATCTCTTTACCACGGAAAACAGTGAAAAGGAACTAGTTATCTTCCTAACCGCTGCCTCTGCCCGACTTGCCTTCTGTCCATATTAGTTCACTGGTGGGCTCACACACTTAAAGGGAAACCGACATTATTAGCAGCTTTTGAGTAGGAAAACACAACAGAGATATGTAATATGAGGAATGAAGAACATTTACTCTTTTGTGTAAAAACAACTACTTGCATGAATACCAGTGAATGTATGAGGAAAAGGGTTTAAAACAAAAGACAGCATTATTTCACACACTATGGTGCTCAGTGCCACAGGATGTTGTGGGGAGAAGAAATATAAAAGGTTGGGCTAGATGATCCTGGAGGTCCCTTCCAACCTGGTAATGTGTGATTCTATAAACAGATTTCAAGAGAGATTTTACATGGAGGATATGTCCATTGGTACCTCTTAAACACAGGACAGGCAGTTAGGGAAGTGTAAAAAGCTGTGTGCAGGAAGGTGGGAGGATACTCCCTGTGGAGGATGCCTCTGGAACTCCTGTTCTTCTTCCCCCACCTTCTGTCACTGGCAAAGCACTGGGTTGGTTGACCTTCAGTCTGCGTAATGTCCAGGCTGCGCATCTGTACTTGAGAGTGAGGCCTAATCCTGACCGTGCCTGGATCTGAGGGGATCCTGTAGCTCAGTCCATTAATAAAAGACAACTGATGTGGTCCAAGTCAACATGAACATGATTCCTTTAGGCTCTATGCTGATGTGGGCTCCCATTGCCTACCCAAGGCTGGAAAAAAATCTGGGAGGAGTGATAATCAGTTGGGTTTCAGAACCAAGCTACTATTGAATTTTAATGATATCAGTGTTCTCACTCTCTTCCATCAAATCACAGGGTATGCAGCAGATTATTTCCCCTGGATGTGTCCTAATGCAAAACCACTTCTCATGCAACAGCTCTTTAGAAATCTTAAATGCTCCATAGGGTAAACTTGTTCAAGCCATGTTACCTCTTTCAGACTCAGGAATAGGAATAGCCCATGGCAGGGGGTTGGAACTAGATGATCTTCCCTTCCAACCCTGACAATTCTATGATTCCATATGATAAGGACCAGTAAGTAAGTAAGAAGAGATCTAGGACTTTACATCCAGGCAATTCCCTTTCCACTATAGACTCTCAATGTAAATATGGACAAAATCAATGGGAGAAAGCAAATGCTACTTATATGACAAGGGCAGGAGAGAATAAATAAGTGGAATGTAATGGATTCTGCAGTTATGGGGGTCACCTTAGCATCACATACAGAGTAAACATACTCATAATTTCAGAAAAGTAACCACACTATTTCCATCCCCCCCAAAATTAAAAATCAGTTCTGCAAACACAGAGACTTCTTAGCTATTTTTATGGGCTTATTTATAGCAATATTACATCAGATGATGTTACCAACACTTAAAGATGAGTTCCTGCGGAAGTGCTGTGTCTTGTAGGGGTACAAGCAGCGTGGAATTGAGACTAAGCCTTGTGAAGGGGCCAAATGCCACCTGCACCCACCTTGGCTATCAGAAAGTTCACATGAGCTAGTCTAAGCACCCATACACACTTGGACATTAAGAAACCAGCTGCTTGGCTGCCTTGCTGAGCCGTAGCAAGTAAACTTCCTTGGTTTTTTTCCCTTCATGAAGTGTTAAGTGCTGGAGTGATTCAACTGAACAAAAAAGAACAGTAAACTTCCTCCCGAACATTAAACTAGCAACATTAATAAACTGAGCAATGAAAAGTAAATAGACCATTTCTACAGAACTCTTCATAATGCTCCTGAACTAATAATACCTTAAATAGTGGCACTCAGGTCCTGTCCAAGGACTCTATATAAAACATAGTCTTTAAAAGAGAATGATTTCTGATCCCAGTTTTGGGACACAAGAACTATGCCAGCACATTGTAAAAACAAGGATTTTTTTTTTTTATGCTAGTGACAACTGAGAATTATATATATATATTTATATATGTAAAAAATATATATATCGTAACAGATGTCAAATGCAGTTAGATTCAACTCAACTTATTAGTGCATGGCTTTTAGCCAAAAGCAATTCACATATGCAGAAGTGTACTATCACATATGTCTTAATAACAGAAATGTGTTTTCAAAAATGTATGTGATAAGTCACATATGGTAGAAGGAATCTGTACAGCTTTCAGCCCTTATGACAATGGAAGCTACTAACTTTATTTTGCATAGCTGAAGAACATTAAAATTTAAGTGAAATTCTCTTTGACATTTGAGAGCTACAAAAGCAGCAACTAAAAGCTGGACAAGCCTGAGCTGTACTAAGTGTGGCTCTGAAGCTTATATAATGCAATCCGTATCTACTATTGCCATCTTAAAACACAACGATCACGCTCATTGTGAGAGCTAATATTTTAACATACAGTCATAATCGTCTACAGGTACCTTAAATAGTTATTTGTCTCTGAAAAATACTAGGCAGATTTTTCATCTGTTTTGTTATGCAGTGTAATTAATATGTATTATGGATTCCCTAGGGTACTAATAGAAGCTGCCATCATGAACACAGTCAAAGAAAAGTTAAACAACCAGTTGGGAGAAACATGACAGGGTGAAATATGCACATGTAGGTGGAAGGAGCGAGACTGTCCATCTGGCCTTCCTCCATTCCAAAATGTTACACTTAATCAAGTCCCATAAACGAATGATTTAACCTAAATCACGCTTCCCCTCCCCCTCCAATCTTTCTGGTGGATTAATTGGGCATCAGTGTCACATACACTCTGTGTAATGACTGCAAGGCTCAATGTCTCTGTTATATGTGGGAAAACCCAATTCGGTTGAGTCATGCTTGAGAATTTGACTCAAAATACATATATAAAAAAAGTGAACAAATTATAAATGATTATTTTGAACTTGCTCCCCAGGACTCGCATCGCCTTGCAACTCCTGAATCCCCTAGAATGTGAGGTGAAAACAGAGCTTATTTCACACTCTCTATTAAAACAACCACCAACTAACAATGATTTTAATTCAGCTTGCACTGACTGTGAACTAGCCCTACAGGCAAGAAAGGTCCCTTGTCTTATTAGAAGTTTCACGTGCTATCAGGTCCCTGCTGGATCCTGTTTTTAATTTTTATCAGACTGAATGAAACATAAAGAGAGAGTGATTTATGACTATCTTGCATCCTGCCTAATCATTCCAAGGAGTGTTCATACACATTTTCCATTCACTTTATTTGGTGTAAACGACTATACATGATGGAAATCAAGTGAGAAGTAGAACCGTGTTCTTTTGTTACGTGTGCTAAAACACAATGATTTGTGAGTCCTGTCAGTGCACGTTCTTCAAAATACAAAACCACCCCAGACAACAAACCAACATGATCAGCAAACTACTATAAAAATAAGAACCTTCCCTCTGTCTATAACAGGAATATACAGTTACTGGGACTTGGTTAAACTGCAATGATCACCTACTGAAGCTAAAAATATATGGTTTATTGGTACATAAGAGCCCATTAAGACTGGAGTATTCATTATTTAAACAGAATCACTGATTGCTGGAAGTTTTAACTGAAAATGCCTTTTTTTCAAAGAGCCAGGACATCTATATGGTGAATTTCTTAATTCAATGATATATGGTTGAGTGTTGCCACTAGTGCCCTAAGATTTAAGAAGTTCTCATAAAATGCCCTGGAAATTGCTCCCTGGAAGCGTGCTCATCCTTCACAGAGCCCTACTGCAAAGAGCAGAAACATACGTGTCTGTACGGTGTGAGAGAGATGCACACACAGAGTGAGAAAGAGCTCTTAAATCAACAGGATGGCGAAGTCTTGATACATAGGTGCAAAATATTCCCATGTGTCTAGAAATCATTTGGCACATTCCTAGTTATTTCCCCCCTGTCAGACCTTTTCAAGGATTGCAATTAAAAATTATAATCTTTTTAGCATGTACAAACCTCCCCAAGGCTAGGAGCACTATGTATTGAGTATGATTGTGATATTATTTGGCAGCTATTCATAGACAACACATTAATTTATGGAAAGTGGTTGAAACTTGAAGAGTGCAATCATTAGGGACACACGAGAAATCGAAAGCTTTCCTCAATGACCTTTTTACCGCTACAATTCGGGGGAACTCGAATTCTATTATCCCTTTCATCGCCCTTCTTACTGTCCCAGTGTTTTCAGTGATTGCATACAAAAACTTTGTTAAACTTGCTTTTTCAAATGGATATAAAAGTAACTTACTTTACAGGAATGTTCCTCAATTTCGTCTTTTCAGCAGCCTGTAAACAGAAGAGGGGTGGGGCAAACAAACAATTAAGCAACAAGCCAAAGCACAACCAAGCTGCAAACAAACGTCAACCCATGGATGCTCTTCCAAAGGACACGGCCAGGCAGCTGGCCAAAACCCGGGCAGAGGGCTGCACGAGCTGGACCCTTTCAGAGCGATAGTGCTAAAGGTTTTAAATGCTTCTGCCCCAGTCTGTGATATCAGTGTGGTCTGCTTATTTTTAACGGCCACAAATGTTTAGGAACCACTCATTCAGGGCGATTACTTCATTTCCCACTCGGAGGTCTGGCCCCTTTGCCACCAGCGATCTGTCCATATCTGGACCAAGAACAACAACAGGAGAAAATAAAGGGAAAAACGGACTCTGCTTCCAAAACAGTTTTTATTCACCAACAACAGAAAAGGGCTAGGAACGACCAAATGTTCAGATCAATTTCCTCTTTTGAAACCTTTGAGAAAACACACTCCAAATCATCTAAATGAGTAAATCTTTGGGCCTCTCGGCCTGCACCACCTCAGACATGGAGCCTGGTTCCAGTTTATTGCTGAAACCATTGATCTGTGTACAGTCCATTTATCATTCATGAAAAGAGCCAGTGATCTTCACAGTATATTAGAAGAAACAACTCAGATCATCTGTCAACGGCCCTCTTATTTCTGTTTCCCTCTCCACGGGGATTTCATCTCCTTCGATTCTTCTTGAATTAAAATGTTGCTAAGCAACACAGCTGGGGGCACCGATGGCAGAGCTGCGCCAGTCTATCACACCGGTTAAGCTGCTCGAGATTTTAGAGGAGATTCTTTTTTTTTTTTTTTTTTAAGGCTTCTGTGGCATAATTATGTAATCTGAACCAACCTTGCATCTCCTCCTCTGTTTTTTGGTTTGGTTTTTTTTTTTTCAGAGAAGGTAAATAACATTTCAACGCAAGAGGGCTTGAAATATCACCTTCAGATAAACTGGTGTTGCATCATTTCGGAGAATTCCTCTAGCGTTTGCAGAACCAGACTGTAATAGATTTAAATGTGGAAAGCGGTCAGATGGTTAGTGAGACTACAGGCACGGATAGTAGTGAAGGGCAGAACTAAGACAACTGATCCATGAACCTATTATAGTAAGGAAAGTTTTAGTGCTTAATTACCTTCAGAGATACTTTTATAAAGCCTCCAAAATTGAAGAGAAGGGTTTTGGTGAGGAAATTCTAACCTCTGCTATGCTTAGGAATGGGAATAAAATGGTTCCCACATAGGAACTGCTAATATTAGTGGTCCTGAAAAATGTTCACATAAGCCCTTGAGGAATTAAATCCTTTATGAAAACTAACTTTTAAAACCTCTGACACCTGCACAACTGGGTTCCAAACTTTGTCAGAATGAGTTTTCCTTTGGGCTTTAGTCAGGGCTAGTTTTCTAAAATATTTGTTGTTTTGGCACTTCTGCTTCGAAGTGCCCAAAACCCCCAAATTGTATTTAAATCTATGGGAATCCCTAATAATGAGTTAAAATCAGGGATAAACAATTAGAGCTTGTGAGAGTTGAGGTGGGGCAACAGCAATCCTCTGGGTTGATTCTCAGTATGTGAAAAAAATGTGTTTGTTGCATTTGGATTATATTTTCATCTAAAGAATAAATCAATGAATGCATGGTAGGAAACGGTTACATTAATTGTACTTTCGCATTGCTAAATAAAACACTTAAACCTCAGGAAAGGCAAAACTTAAGACTGTATTGCACAAGTAAGTGCTACAGACCCTAATTATGCCCTCTCCAACAAGCCTATGATGAAATGGGATCCCTGTCTCATTAACGAGATAATGTGTGTTGTGCCTGTTTCCAACAACACTCTCCAAAGTTTCCCTTTTTCAGTTGCCACATGCAAATGCAGATTCAGAGGCATGTTATTAAGAAATCTTTCTAAGTAATAAACTACATGTAACAACACACAAACGCTTCATCTAAAATGGATTAAAATGTCATCAAAAATGGCATTTCAGTTTCCTAAGGCTTCCACAAAATGTCCAGTTTCAGTCCCATCCTGCAGGGAACTAGAAGTATATTTAAACCTCAGAAACATCCTTCTGTAATAGCAGAAGTTTTTTTGACTGTACAGTGATATTTTGCTCGACCCTTCTCTATACCAAATAGCTGGACTATACAACTTGGAGTTCAAGCTTGTGAGACTTGCATTTAAATTAGTTTTTTTTTCCTCCTGATTTCTCTAAGAAATCACTACGCAAAACCTGATATCAAAAACAGAAAACAGAAGAATGAATGTCTAGGATCACAAGTAAATAATAATGCAGTTCAACCTAATACAAAGTAAAGTAAGAGATACTCTGGAGTGCATGTGCGTAATGGTGTGAGCTAAACTGTTTATATGAAAGATTAAAGAAGATGAAGATATTTCAGGGAGTAAGAACTGGAAATGTCAAAGCCACAGAATATGAAAGAGAAGAGTCTAAACTGGACATTCGATTGTTGATCACGTTGATGGCAACTGTTTACCCCAAAAAGACATAGTAGCCTTGGGAAAAAAGAATTTTATTTTCTTGCTCCATGAACGTCCTAGCATATATCTTTCCTTTGATTTTTACATGGAGAATTTCCACATTTTTTCCCCTTTGTTACTGGCAGAAGGCACTTTCCTGACTCTTAAGAAAAGGCACATGCTGGAAGGACAGTGTCCTTCACCCATATGATCACTTGCACAAGAGTTTTAAAAAAGTATTGCAAATGCCCATGGCAGGCCAGTTTAATGTTGTGTGATCAGCAACTGGTCATTTCCTATTAGAAATGATTCAGTTTGCCCTCTGAGTGGGACCATGGTGATGTTAAGCACAGCACAAAACATATATTCTCTCTGAGAAAGAAATGCAGGATCTGGCCTTCTGCTTTTATTTATCTTGTAGGTGTTTCTCGTTCATTTTTCAATGCGTATGTGTTGCAATATCATGAGCATGCCCAGTGGCAGAAGATAAAGGAAGGCAAAATCAAAGTGACATTGAGTAATTCTACACATTAAGCTTTGATGAAGAAACATATTGTTTGAAAATATTTGGTGTGCAGCAGGTCTGTCAATTAGAGCTAATTATTTTTCTCTGATCAGGAAGAATGTAATCTTGTTTTAGGCAGGTTTCTTTGAAATGCACGTCTTTTATATAACTTCATTATAGGAAAATACTTCTTCCAAATTACTTTTTTTCTGGGCTGCTTAGCTATTGACTCAAATTGTCTGTGTTGAGTAGTTCTCTCTGCTTTGATAATTAACTTTTGATCATTACTGAATTTAGCAGCTCTAGTCAGATGTGTTCATAGCCATCCTCCTCAACTATTTCAGTGTTCATCGCCTTTAATCTTTGAACAAAATGATCTCATTGAGCCTCCATCAGCCTCGCTACTCAGTTAATAATTCCCGTTTCTCATTTTCATGACTGAGTTTGATTTGTTTTAGACTCGATGCGAGCTTTGATTATTAATTTAAGATATTTCAAAGACAAACATGTTTTAAGAGTTATTCTTTATCTTATATTCCTAAGCCTTTACAAATAAGAAACTGGTTTTAACTCCAAAACAATTTCTAAACTTTATATATTAGAAGTACTATTTAGAAACAACGCAGGTAGGAGGTCTCTAAACCGTGATGCATGTGCCCTGAGTGGGAGATGATGCTGCAAAAGACTGGAATGAAATTGGACTAGTATAATGTAATATTCAATGGGCGTTCGGAGAATTACATCATGGGACCTTTGCTAATTTTGAGCTTGAAAACACACATTAAAATAATTTAGGATGATTAGAAAATGGAAGCCAGAGTGAACTAGACAACCATTCCACTTCAATTTGTAATTTCCTTCTGATTTTTTTTTTTTACAATTATGGCCTTTCCATAATTGTGCCTCTGGTCTCTAAGACCTCATTTCAACAGCTGACTCTAGTGTTGAGTAAGAACGAAGAAGACGAAGAATACATGAAAAGCCGTAAGACACAGGGGATCACCCATCATCCCATGACTTTTCTAACTGTGAAGGACTCCTACCTCTTTTGCATTACGCTTAATTTTGGCACTAGTTGTTTTAGCATTAGTTCCAGAACCACCTGCACTGTGCCTTACTTGATTTGCAGCGTGGATATACCTGTTAGCAGGTATTTAACTATTACACAAGAGATTAAACATGAGAAAAAGTACAAACTGCTTCCAGATTGCGCAAAAGGACAGCAAAATGTTTTTCTTTATCACTATCAATTAATGGACTGGCTTTTGGACAGAAAGAACCAGAAAAAGTACTCCAGTCAGTACAACTTTCCTGTATCACAAAGACCTGAGGAAAATGAACTGACAAGAGGCTGGCTCAAAAATATTAAAGTAAAATAACTGGCATCTGCAGAAGACAAATTAGATTTTTGGTCAAGTCTTACAGGCGAAGTGTCTGTTATCCAAAGTGACTGACTATGTATAACCGAAAATTGGAGGATGGTCAGGTAAAAGTGTTTGATTTTGAGAAAGTGAGATTAGGCAAAATGTATTTTTTTAAGAATGCCTGCTCACTCTCTTGATTCAGAAGCAAGGATCAGCCACCTAAGACAGTAATTGCTGAGCCTCCAAGAGTCTCTTAGCATGAAAGAGATGGGACTTGACACCATCGAACCTGTCGGTAGAAGGAAGGCCTTCCTGCTTTAACGTTTTCCATGAGCTGCTGCAAATCTAACTTAGGTTAATCTCCCAGTTTCTAGCCAGCTCGGCACGCTTGGGTGAATAGCCAAGTGACTCCAGTTTACAACTCACCATGCTGTTCTCCTGTTCTGTAGGTAGGTACAGAAGAGAGTTCTTGGAGACCCAAGGACTCTTATTTACGCAGAATGCCTTACCTATGATCCCAGGTAATGAACCAAAACCTGTCACTTATCGACACACTGTATTATGCTCTGATTTGGTAAAGGTACATTTGGTGCTAACTATGACTTCCTGTGGAGGAGGAGAATGTAGCGTGCAGCAAACAAACCATCCAGAAATGGGCTGGGATTCAGAGAGCCCAAACCTGAGGGCTGAAGGATTAGTATGGGATGATACATGCATAAATATGTGTGTTGTGTTCCCTTTTTTTTTTTTTCCTTCTTTCCTTCATTGGTTACACTCTCCTCTACCTGTCCCCTAATGTCAACAGAGGAGATTGTATTTCTTTCTTGCTAATTGCCTTTGACGGGAAGTTGGCAACCTTGTATTTGAGATTCTGTGTGTGATGTTCTGGGTCAGTCTAACCTCGAGGACAAAAAGCCCAATGTTACTGTACCTAGGGCCAAAAACAATGGAGAGGATACTTTCCTCATCATGTTGTGTTTTTTTAAAAAACAGTATTTTTTCCTTCAAAAGCTAAACATGTGGGATGGATCAGCTAAGATCTGTTTTTTGAAATATCAAGTCCCCAAGCACGTGCTATCTACAAATCACATTGGTTCACTGAACCCTTACTGTGTATGAACCACAGAGAGTTTCTCACCATTGCTTTGAGCAATGCAGTAACCTTTATTGCTTCACAGAGAGATGCTCAAGAATATCTGAAATACTGGAAATTTAATTCCAACTGGTGTAGCGGAGGCTGGGTAAAATAAAAAGCAGAGTTTAAGTGACCAATTCTAAACCAGTCTGTCTGTGGGTTAGGAGTCATCTTCATCCTGAATGTAAGTGAACTGCTTTTAATTGAGCAACAACACAGCTATATTTGGGTTTCTATCAGCAATTTTCCCCACATCTCAACATTTCCATCAGGCCAACAGTGGAAATGAAACTAAGGACGTGTGCAACGACAAGCATGGCCATGGTCCATTTTTGAAGGACACACACTGAGTGTGTACTACACTCTGAGGAGTGCTTGTTGCTTGCGTAGACATACCTGAGCTGGTATTAAACTAGCTAGCATGGGTACTGTGAACACTGTTGCTTTTGTTGCAGAGGCTTTAGTTTACTCAGCGTCTTTGGTGAACCTGACAATGCAAACTGTTGTGGCTATCTGTCAGTGAACGGCCTTATTTCAATGATAACTCCCATAATATATGCTTATTTTAGGATTTCAGTACCAATGTGCCTTGACAGAAGAGGCCTAAAACAGTGCCTTACTTCCCCAGTTATTTTGATATATGCTGGATCCTTTCAAAAATTCTTTTGATGTGAAGTTGCTAATTGTACTAATCTTGACTCCTCCATTCAACAAAGGAGGAATTGTAACATGACGTTACGAATTCTACCAATGTCTCATAAGTCTAGTAGATTTAGATGCCCTGACAATACCAATTGACTTGGTCGCTGCAGAGTTCCATGACAGAACAGAACTCTTGGCTAGAGCTGTTTATTTGAAAACAAAAATATAGCCCTGGTGACAGAGAAAGTTGAGAAAATTGTACTGAATGGTCCATGTTTAAGAAAAAAACCACTAAATTGGAATTCTGATTTGAAACATCATCTCCTCGCAAATAATTTGTTACTAATTCATTACAAATGACCTAGGCTTAGTGGATGATAATCCTATTGAGAAAACATAAAATACATAGCTAGGAATATAAATCAGTATTTGTCATTGTCTTATTTACTGCTGATTTTTCTAAAATGTGTGTTTAGGTCAACCTTCCAGATGGCTAACAAATAAAAAAAATCCATTATTTACCCCATAGCCACATTTCAACATGTTAATCAGATGACTAAAATTCTTGAGGAGGCAAAAGAAACAGAGAAAAGGTCAAGATACATTAATAAGAGATATAAAAAGTCTTCTCTAAACTTGCCTCAAGAAAAAAGCGGGCAAATGGCTAGACTCAAAGAATATCCTGTGACCTCGCTGTACAGCTGCAGCCTCTACAACCTCTCTATTCCTCAGTTTCCCAGTTCTAACAGGAGAGTAATTCCTTGTATCTGCACCCCTTAAACTTAACCAGAACAGTGCCAATATTTTGAGGTCATATAATGACATGTATTTTTAGTGTGCAATGTCCAGTTCTTACTTTCATGACATTCGGGTGAGTTTTAACTTGCTATGTCAAATTGGACAGGAGGATAAGCAGACAACAGCCTCTTGTACCCTGCTCATCTGCAGTTTATGTCTTTAGATTTTCCTTTGTGGCAAATGCCTTTATCTCATTCTTTCGGGAGTCCAACCTATCCTTAGTCTCTTCCCTACTCTAAATCAATGAATAGTTCCCTAGACTTGAGATGCAAAAGGGCAGAGTCAAAGAGTGCCGGCAGTGGCAGTGCTGGGAAGATGTGAATTGATGCTGCTACTGTTCATGCTGCCCATTCATTTCCTGTGCAGGAGAAAAGACTTCAAGGATTTTAATTTATACTGAACATTACATCCATACTGAATGTTAAACCTATTACAAACTGGCAGCAGAGGTAACAGAGGTAAACAGGCATGAAATAAACCTTTGCTGACCTTGGTCTGGTTTAGTACCTTGCTCAGACAACTTAGCCAATTACTAAATTGCACAGCTCCCAAAATTATACTCACTTAACAGTATTGCCATGAAATTGGTAATTTTGTAAAGCAGGCACGCTCTCTGAGAGTGCCCCCTGCCCAAATCAATCGCATGGTCACACTGTGGTCCCGACCTGTCCCTAGGAGCAGGCAGAAGGTATGTTCTGGGAAGATTCATCCTGTCGGCACAGAATGGAGCACCTCCAACCCCAGCAAACCTTGCTGTGGCAGATGAATTAATTGTAAGAAAAATTAAGGTGTTTAGTTCTCATTACTGTTCTCCTTCTGGAATACCTCCAGGGAAGATCAACTTTCACTTCTTCTCCTCTTATTCCGCCTGACAGAAGCCAATTACCGGATTTATCGTGCCCTTTTCATCACCTACTTTACGCTTGTTCTGGCCACCTACGAGTCCCTCCTTCAGACTTTTGCAACCTCTCCAGTCTCAAAGCCAGCACTAGTACTATCCTCTACTGGTGTACTCCCAAGAATTTAGATTTAGAAGTTCACAGACAGTGCTTGGGCTTATACAAAAGAGCGGCGCTGCAGATGGTCAGCATAAGAAAGCCAGACACTTTCTTTACCAAAATGCTTCACAAGGCATTCACGATAAAAATCACGCTCTCCTTTTGAGGAGGAAAAGGAGATAAATGTTTCCTATGTGGTCGGATTAGTGAGTGTTGAGCCCTGAGATGGCC
This sequence comes from Apaloderma vittatum, assembly GCF_000703405.1. Taxonomy (NCBI): domain Eukaryota; kingdom Metazoa; phylum Chordata; class Aves; order Trogoniformes; family Trogonidae; genus Apaloderma; species Apaloderma vittatum. The sequence goes on along the minus strand of NW_009713087.1, from coordinate 83,402 downwards.
TGCAGATATCACCGACTTCAGATTTATTTTTATAGGACACTATGGCCAAGTCTGGCTTTTCTCTTAACAACAACAATGCTGGTGTCAATCAATTATCTCACCTGCTGCCTCCGCTTGCTGCCAAAACAATACAGGGCTTTTGCATAAGTGGCACACATAGCAAGAGGCCCCGGGGAAATATATTTTCCCTCCATGCTTATAATAAAGACTCCTTTACAGAAAAATCCGTGTACAAGCACGCACACACACAGAGTATATGACCCGTCCTGGGGACTGAAAACTGTATCTCCCTCCTCCTCCACACCCGAAAAAGGCTGGCAAGCCTCCAGTGGCTGGTCCTTATGGCTGTACTGAGGAACAACTGGCCTTTCCAGCTCTATTTAATTAGTGATGGAGCCATCAGGTCTTTTTAAAGCTTCTCCTTCAGATGAATGATGTTTTATGGTATGGCTGAGAAAGCCTGGCTGCTTGGGGCTGGTGGCATGAAAAAACCAGGAGAAGCACCTGTCTGAGAGAGCTCCCAGGGGCTATGAAGGGCCTGCTTACTCATGGGGAAGTGAGGAGAGGACTTCTTGCAGCTGTATTTATCCATCTTTTCAACTAAGGCGTTTCATTGCCTCTTTGTTAGGGCTGCCTGCCTGCAGAGTATTTTCTTTCCCTGTATTATTTTCTCTACTGCACCTGAGGGCTTTTGAGCCAGTGCATACTAGGCAACCCATGGAAAAGGCAGGTCAGTGGGAGGGACGGGGCTCCTCCAGCTCCTGAGGTGTTCCCAGAGCCTGGGTAAGAGCCCGGCTGCAACCACGCAACCAAGGGGCAAACGCAGGGCTGCTGATGTGTGGTACCGTGCACTCTACAGCAACCATTTCTCCTGAGGGTTGTATTAACTCCCTTCCTCACTGATGGATGACCTCCACGGTAACAACATGTGTGGAAACAATTACATGAGATTCTGCGAACTTGAATGAGTTGAACAGTTTTGACAACACCATGTATTTTAGTGGTGTGCCACGTTTTTCACTTGTAACCGCAGCAAACTCAGCCCCGATCTCAGAGTGGTTACTGAATGCTTCTGCTGATAATAAACAAACATGAGATGAACCTACGTCATTACCATGTAAATTATGACCTTAGACATGTCAGCCATCAAATCTCTTACAACCAAAGATTTGTCTAACGGAAGCTGGAGTATTCATTTTACACAGTTGATGATATATAGTTGCTTCAACTAGTGTTGTGCAGAATAGAATAATTTGAATATCAATTCAGATGGACTGAGGTAGCAAGAAGATACTTATCTTCATGGAAGTGTTTTTCATGGTTATAGACTGACAAGGTTGGAGAATGACTGTATTATCCTAACGGCTTCTGTTGTCATTAATGGCTTTCCCTACAATTATAAAATGTAACTGTAGACCTTAAACACTAAGACCTAAAACAATGTAGGTTCTTTATCAAAACAGAAGCTACTGTGGCTACAACTGATACCGCATTGCTCTGAGATTTCAGTGGAACCCATTGACAGATAAACTGTTTACATTAAAAGACTCTATCAAAGTTATTTTGCACCTAGTTCCAACCTAATCCATCTGATTTTTCTATAGCTTTGACAAGATGACCTCTCTCACTGTGTGCGCAGTATTGATGCCATTACTGAAGAGCTGTTCTTCAGCCTTTCTGCTGATAACAAAGTAAATGGAAATGTAGAGAACCCTTGGGGAGGTAAACAGCTTGGTCAGGATCCAGCTAAAAAAATGCAGGAAATTACAACAGGAAAGGATATCTAATGTTACAAGGAAAGTGATCGCTGTTCCACTATTAAAAAGTGTTTACATGATGTGATGAAGGTATACTGCATGTTAGAATTTAATAAACCTTTAAAAAATTTATTTGAGTAAAGGCTTTGAAAGCTCAGTATGGATTATAAGAATTCAAAGCTAGGCCTATGGCTGATCAGCTTTTAAGACTCAGCTACATAATCAAACATTTTGTATATAATTACCTAATACTAACCTAGCAAAAAATAATTATGTTTGTGTAAAACACAAACAATAGCGCAGAGTCATGGATTATATGCATGTCTTGTGTTTGTATGGTTATCAAAGAAGCTGCAATAAAGTGGCAATCATAAAGGGAAGGAGGAAAAAAAAAATCAAATAGAAAAGAAAAACATCTTATTGATTTGTTCTGCCAAAACCACTATATACATAAAATACTGAAAATGTAGCAGGTCTGTAACTAGTATCAAAGTTTCTTTGGTTCAAAATCACACAGAACGCTAGCAATGTGCTTTAAATTAAGTACCCATTTCAAAGGTTAACAAGACTATTCCTTAGGCAGAAGAACAAAGAGGAGCTGGTTGAAGAAAATTGGGTACACTACAGCTACTTAAAATACTGTATCCAGGCACAACTCATTTGGATGCCTTTGAGCTCAAAGCTAATTTGAATTATACAGAGGGGCTTTAAAGAACAAAAATACTAAACCTGTGTTTTATCTAAGCTCTTTTAGCTGAACCGAGCTACTAATTGAAAATCTTCACTACTCTTCCAAATTTCTGATCTATTTTTTCAACAGAGTAATAAAGCCATCTAAAAGCTCTGTCCTTCCTCACAGAAGAGTGTTAACATTTGCATCTCTGAAATGCCTTGTCATCTAATGGTTTTGCTAATAACATGTCTGTCATCTGCCTTGACTGTATCTCTCATAGCCAAATTAAAAATGTGGTGCTGTGGGACTTGTGAATGCAATACTGATGCATACGCCAACATTCTTTTCAGTGACAGTACTACATGAGTTTACGATCCAGGCACCGCTTAAACGCAACAATATCTCTCAAATAATACATTAAACAGATGTGTACCTGGTCTTATAAATATGTGACATAAAAATCTATTGGCTTGGTCAGTGTGCATATTAAAAACCATTCAAGTAGGTCAAATTGTGGATAACTTAGAACTTTAAAGACAGCAATTTTAATAAAACTGTCAATACAATTTTCTTTGTAAAAACATTTGACACTGATTATGCTGCTTATATTGAAAGAGAAACACAAGGTCTATATCTTTAGATCTTTTATTGAACTGTGAGCACAGCATCAATAACTGCTTCTCAGCTGTAAATGAAAATTGATTCCAGATCTAACCCGTCGTTTTCTGTGTGTCTCTAATCCCAAATCAGCCACAACCAGACATAAGAATCAGCATTTTGTCTATGGGAAAAAGCATGTGTCGTATGGCCAGCCTCAAAGTGTCTACACTGGAGATACCGCGGGGTGTGTTTACATGTGTTAGATGTAGGTGGTGACTGTGGTCTCTCCAAAAGAGGCCCCAAAAGTGATGAAGGGAGCTTGCAGCTGGTGCGGAGTAACTTGTAACTTGCCTCACGCTCTACCGCAATCATAGACCACCATCTATATGGTCCAAAGCTTTACAGATCTGAAGTTTGAAGGCACCTGCAATGAATACTGGACCTCCTGCACGTCACAGTCCAAAGAAATTCACTTGACAACTTCTGTGTCAAGCCCGCAACTGCCAGAAGTCTAAAAGGAGAGGGAAATCACAATGTTTCCATGCAATTTGCAGCAGTCTGGTACCAGTAGTTTGGACTTTCAGTCAGCTCTCACTTGCTGAAGCCTGTTAAGCCCTCTGGGGTGAAGATAAAGTGTATAGCCTCCTTACAGGAATCTTTTTCTTGGCGATACGTTGCTAGGCCATCATCATGTGTGCCTTAATGAAACAAGACCTAACACTTATAGTAAAGATCGTGTTTGTAACTCTTAGGAACCATTTTCAGTTACTCAAAATCCTGTTTGAAAAGCGAATGCTAAAAGTGAGCAGCACATTCAGTAACAGCCTTGCTAATACTATCTATAGAATAAATACCCTCTACTGACTTCAACCTGGTAAGTTCTCATCCTATCCAGAAATCAGGCTCGATTTCTTAATTATATGACTGACTGGAGCTACCATGTGTGTTTCGTTTCTCCTCAGCAGTGGGGGGAGAAAAAGATGTTTAACACCTGAAAGATCATGAGGTCCACAGACCCCTTAAATAAATACAATACAGATTGGAATAAGCATGCTCATTCACAGGAGTGAGAAAGTAAGACAGAGGAGCTTTGTTTCTTGCACACAAGCTTCTAACAATCTTCCACCATGAAAAATGGACTACTGGTAGTCTCAGAAGACAGGCTGATAGATCAAACTCTCCCCGCATACTATAGATATTCATTAATCAAAGCGTGTTTATGGATCAGTGTCACTTCCACCTCTGCCATGTACAGACTGAAGGGTTCCAAGCAATTCTCAAAGGGCAAATTCAAGAGGGCTCCCTACCGACCACTGTTCTCAAAAAATTTCAATTTCCTTGAAATACAAGTAGAGATTAAGATAACAAACCTGACTTTTACATATTGTGTTTTTATTAATGAAAATGAGTAATTGCTAGCTCATGTTTCCCATAGGCTGCAAGCCTATAACAAAAAAAAATAGAAATATTGCATAAACTGTTAGAATGGTTTTGAGCTAAGTTATTTTCTCTCGCTGTCAGAATGCACATGTGTGTACAGCTGAACTACAATGGGCATCTGACTACAAAATCTTTATGTTAAAAAAAGTGAAAGTATTTTTCTAACCTTGGCTCTGCAGCTGAACACAAAACATTGCAATTGCCTTGATCCGTCCTTCATGAGTGAATATATTATACCCTTTTTGGAAAAAATACTTTGCAGTCAAAAGACATTGCAGTTACTTTGTTGATGTTTATGTGTCTGACCAGCGGGCCAGATCAACCCTCCTTTCCATTCCCACTCTCCTCTCTTTAAAGAGACATGGCAGAAGCTGCCAAAGTGTGAAGGCACCAGCAGTGTAACGCATGAGTGACGCAGCAGAGCCACGCTGCTCAGCTTTGCAAGGCCTTTGCCCAGGATGCGAGGTGTGACAAAAATCCAAAGGATGCAACAGAGTCATTAATTCAGGAAACTGAAAAAGCTGCAGGATTCTTTCTTATAATGTGTATAACTTTGTCTGTACTTCTATTTGTAAAACAAATAAAAGAGAGGCAACCACACATGTGGGGTGACATAGGAAAGGTGAAGGTTTCCCCTGAAGTGCAGGGCATTTACAAAATATGCTCAGCGTGTTTCTTGTCCAGACAGTTCGTTTTTTATGTGATTGAAAGCGTTCATGTTTGGAATCCCTAAACAAACAGACCACAATCTGTTTCTTAAGAAGATATTTGGGAGAGCTTAGGAGATCTGAATAAATTCTAATCACTTCAACTGAGATGAAGCTCTCATTGCCAAAAGGAAAAACATTTTCTATGTACTATAAAATTTTCAGAAATTACATGAAGGTTTCTTATTGTGCTCCCTTGTTTGCCTGCAGCTTTCCAGTAAGGAAAGCCTCATGAAGTTCTGGTGCAGTTCGAGGCTTCCTACAGCTCGGGCACATCACCAGCACATACGGACTCAGGCTGCAGCCCCTGAACTGCTCGCACGCACGATGCTGCCTCTGGGTAAGCGGCACGCACGTCCTGCACGACAGCGGTGATGTTTTGAGAGTTACCAATACCTCATCGTGCTGTGTGGACATACCTGCTTGGAATTAACATCAGAGAGTGTAAACTGAGTAAATTTGGTATAAACCTACTTAAGTCACTAGAAGACTATTATCACAGGAAAACAAAAGTAATTCCTACCTGATAACATATTCCCATTTCTTTACCGCAGTACACAATGTCATTTTACAGGACTATTTGGGCAAATTTCCAATAGACCACGAAACCTACTGGTTTCACAAGGCACCATGTTTGTACAACAGTGCATTGCACAAGTACAGGCTTTTTGATCCTTTGGCTTCAGATGAGAATGCAAGCTTAACTTGGTGCTAAAAAACACTGACTTGTATGACTAAGGGGTCAACTGACACCAGAAAGCAAATCTTTCCTGCCACGATCCTAAAGGACAAATAAGGTAGGCTGAAGGAGAACATTTAGGTGGCCTAAAAATAAATAAGAATGAAAAATCGAGTTATAATGAATATTCCCCAGACTGAAGAGATGATCTTATACTGAATTACACCATTACCTTCCTCTCTACTGCACGTTTAAATATCTGAGCCTATTGCAAATATAAAGTAACATGAAGAATGAATTTAACTCAAAGTCTTTTTTGCTTCTGATACAAACGTTGAGAATATGAATTTCACTAGCTTCATTTCCGAGCATTATCCATAAATATTTATAAAGTGGGAAGGATAGAGAATGACATAAGACAGTTTTCTGAAAATGATTCTTCATTAAGGTCCCAAGTAAGTTGAGAGACTTTCAGTATTGATTTACAGCTACATTCTCAAGATTTTCCCTCTCACAAATGGGAATCACTGGACTACTGACTATGGACTCTCAGTCCTTTACTCACTGGCTGGAACAAAATTTACAGGCCCAATCTTCTCAGATACAATGACACAAACAAATTGCAAAGCACAAACCAACTCTGCAGTTGTGTTGGTGGTCTGATGTGGTCATTATACACTCACTTCCAAAAAAAGTCATCAATTTCAGAAAGAGAGTGTGAAACAAGTGGAAGAGGCGTCCCTGCCCATGACAGGGAGGTTGGACTAGATGATCTCTAAGGTCCCTTCCAGCCTATGCTATTCTGTGATTCTGTGAAGCTCTTCAACATTTAGTTTGGTACAAGGAAGGTAGAAACTCAGAGCACTTTAGCTATTCCCGGGTGACGTGTGTGGCCTCTTATTCCAACACTAGTAAGTCATGTTTTGCTTCAGTTTAATCCACTTCACAATGTTAATTCAGCAAAACTGACAAAATGCATTCCTGTTTAAGAATGTTTCCCTCCACAGAGGTTCTATACGCAAGTAATATTTAAGCTGATGGATTCTGCAGCACCCCAAAATGCTTTTGATGCAAATATAGTAAATCAACATACAATCTCATTCAATGACACAACTTTGTCGGACTGTGTGGTCTATGCACGCACACCAGATGCACTTACCTGTTCACTGTCATCTTCATCACTGCTTAGTTTCAGATCATCCTCAAGCATTCTGAAAAAAGAGAGACAATAAAAGCTTTACTTTTAATGAACTAACTTTATATACTGAATCTACCCTTCAGCAAAGTCAGAGGAAAAACTCCCTTTCAATTCAACAACAGCAAAATCAGATCCATCAATAAGTAAACCGATTAATACTCCATGCATCAGTCCTTCTGTGATACGCTAGGTAAGAACAGATGACTTCCAGACTCAACCACCATGAAGCACAGCAGTCAGCTCTTCTTTCATATCCTCTTTTAATTTGTACATTCTCTCATGGCGATTAGTCCATATACACCTGTGTGTATGTCTAATCCTGAAAGTGGAAGGGAAATTCACCCCTGAGACAGTTGAAAATGAGAAAAATTCCTCCAAGTTTCATTCTTGATCAACAGCATCACTGACCTTTTCTGAGGCTGGTACCAATCCCCATGTTCTCAAACTGAAAATGCAGAGCAAAGAATAGCAAGAAGAAAAGGAGCTCATCTGAGGTTTGATGGGACCTCACAGTTGTTAGTATCTCAATGCAAAGTAAACATTTTCCCAGCTAGGAATCTGTTAACTTACATCTGTATTTTTAATTTATTTTTTTTTTAATACAGGGAAGTCTCACATGACTGCTCCCTGCCCTTGGTTAAAGGGGAAGGAAACTCCTAAAAGATGTAACTGTCCCAATGCCTCTTTCCTTTCTGTTGGCAAAGAAAGAGCTGAACAATGCATAATACTATATTAACATTCATCTTGTATTACTTTTTTTTTTTTAATCCAAGACTTTGCTATGTCAAAATACATGGGGTAAGAAACCATATTATTTGCTGTTACATCTTTGCAGAAAACTTTTCTTCTTTTGAGGTCTATCTAAAGAGAAATGACTAGCAGTGACCAAATACAGTCCCACACAGCTTCCCATGTATTCATGTTTTTATCTGGTGGTCCTCCTCAGAATTGATATTCCTCTGGGCACACTTCTACCTAACACCCATCTTTTCATCCTGACAAATTCTCTTACCAGAGGATGACGTATGAGTGAACTGGCACATCTCACCCAGATCCACCATGAGAGCCACTAAAATTGTTGAGCTTCCTTTCTCCCAGCCTGAGCTCCTTTACTCATGGCAGGAGGCTCACAAATTGCAATTACTGTTTCCCTTCTGCCTTGATGGAGACTGAAGTCTATGATTTTTTTACTGTTAGCCTTTAAATAACTGCAGCAATCAATGGAAGTTCTGTTAGGAGGTTTTTTTGGTTGTTGTTTGAAGACTGCCAGTAAATCATGGAAGCCTTGTGATATAAGGAATTTTAAAGAGAGGACAATAATCCCAACGTTGAAATACCAGAAGGTTCAAATCCCTGACAGTGCTCTTAAAAAGAGAAAGTGCAAGGAGATCTTTAAATCGGTTTGTAAGTCATCTGTCTTTCGGTGACCTCTGTTGTCGGGCAGCTCACTGGTTACAAAGAATCTGGACACATAACTACTAGTCATTAACATCTTGATAAATGGCAGATGCCTCCCTGTAATATGTGAACCCATAAAAGTAAGACTGTAGCACGGATAAAGAATCTTCTAAAAGTAAGAATTTGAGGTGAGTTGACCTTGGCTGGATGCCAGGTGCCCACCAAGCAGCTCTATCGCTCCCCTCCTCAGGTCGATGGGGGAGAGAAAATGTGACAAAAGGCTCATAGCTTAAGGACAGGGAGATCACAGGCCAGACACACTTGGCTTGGGGAAATTAATTTCTTACCAGTCAAATCAGACTAGAAGAATGACAAGTAAACCCAAATCTTAGAACACCCTTCCTCCACCCCTCCCTTTTTCCTGGGCTCAGCTTCCCCAGTGCCATTCCTTGCCGTGCCATTCTCAGGGCATCACTGCACCTCCACCTATCTCCAGTCCCAGCCCGTTCCCTGCGAGTCTCATCCCACAACAGCAGGACAATATCCCCAGGAAACCGAGACCATCTTCATATGGGACTGCATCATTCTGACTTTTAACTCTAATTCCATCCTACACTCCTACTTTTAAACCTACATCTCATTTTAATGTGTAAATTATCCCCTGCTATAAAGCAGCACCACTAGATAATGCACTCCATTATTATTTTTTAATGCAGATCTAAGAGGACATAAAGCAAAGGATCTTTGCGCGAATGAAGCCCAAAGGGTGGTGTGTTTTCTTCTTTCCAGCTATCAGAATTTTCTTCATTTGTTACATGTTAAATTTCTTTTTAACATATCCTGGTAGAAATAAACCAAAAAGAACAAAAGAAATTCTGTATTGGATAAATGGAAAGAACAAAGAAGAAAACATAAAACAGATAAATGAATACACTTACTAAACTAACCAAACAGCCATCTAAAATGATTGATTAATAACTGTCCTCATACACCCTATGCTGCAGACACTTTCTATCAAGTACAGTAAGCGCAAGACATGTTTATTGAATATTGAAAAATATAAAATGGATATAAAACATGATAAGTAGGAAGGACAACTGTTAGAGTTGGTTTCACATAAACTAAATTTGTAGGATTTATGAGTTCTCTTCAAGAGACTAATGGATGTTTAGATGACTAGAGAGAGGAAAAAAATTGGATTTTGGTATTTCTTTAACAGTTCCAAGCTTATCACTTGGAGTACACAATTCTTCTTAGCTTGTTCTGCTAAATGAAGAATATGTCATCCCATTCAGTTACAAAACTCAAAGGTTAAACAACTAAAGCACAGAGCCTAGAAAATGCATCACACTCTCTTGGCAGATGGAATAATTAAAGAGAAACTGAGTACGGTATCAACAATAAATATACACTAGTCAGAGAAGTGAGGGAATAAATTAAAAACACATGGTATGTGCAAATGAAAGTAGAATGCTGAAGAGTTCAAACAACCTGCTCCCAGAGGATATTGGTTAGAAGAGGTAATATTTAAAGCAAGCACAGGACTCTATGGTCCTTCCACGATTTTAAAATGTGCTTAATATTCTGAAGACACGAGTCACGGTAGCTTGTGCTGTTTAATGCTTCTATTAACTCTCATTTATAAGCAAGTAGCATCTGATCACACTCAAAGCCCAATAAGGGCTTTTTAAGATTGCCAGCAACCTTAATCCAAGGTGACTATTTCACTATCTTATCCGGAGAAGGAACCCATTTCAGCTTCAAAGCCCTGAGACAGAAGAGCTCTGTATCTACAGCTCCCTCAAACACGGCTTGAACGTGAAATTAGACCCTCTTGAGCGAGCGCTCCCTGTAAACACGCACGGGATCTCTTCTGCTCTAGGTAATTGTTAACCTCAGAAACACCCAGGCTGGAGATTACAGAGTGCACTTGTCATGAAGATCAGGGTGGCTATTCATAAAGGCCAATTTGCTGGATATGTTAAAGTTACAATGAATGCTGTCAATGAGGGCAAATCAAAATAGAAAACTACCTGTATCAGAAAGCTATCTCCAGAGGTGTTATAAATTCATTTTACTTCCTATTCTTCTCTGACCCAGTTGACATTATTATTGAATATACATGTACTTGTTTGTCTTTTCATCCATAGCTAATGCAAAAC